>NW_028249255.1:0-22000 GCF_964263255.1 Lissotriton vulgaris
GGACTGTACCAAAAATTATTCAAAATGTCAATTGGATCATGCCTCATGTTGAATAACCACTTTTTAAACCCTCACAGTGACCAAAATTGCCATTTTTACAGAGTTTTGTTTACTCAAAAGCTTCCATTTTGACCCGTTTCAGGCACAGAAATGACTTTAAACACACTTATTCTAGTTGACAAAGTCATAATTCACATCCAACAGTAATTTAGAGTCAAAAGATCAAATGTTGAAATTTCATCATTATAGACCATTTTGGGATCGTTCGACAGGTCCGGAGTCATCGTTTTTCATCCGAAAATTGATTTTTTGGACTGTACCAAAAATGATTCAAAATGTCAATTGGATCATGCCTCATGTTGAATAACCACTTTTTAAACCCTCACAGTGACCAAAATTGCCATTTTTACAGAGTTTTGCTTACTCAAAAGCTTCCATTTTCACCCGTTTCAGGCACAGAAATGACTTTAAACACACTTATTCTAGTTGACAAAGTCATAATTCATATCCAACAGTAATTTAGAGTCAAAAGATTAAATGTTGAAATTTCATCATTATAGACCATTTTGGTATCGTTCGACAGGTCCGGAGTCATCGTTTTTCATCCGAAAATTGATTTTTTGGACTGTACCAAAAATGATTCAAAATGTCAATTGGATCATGCCTCATGTTGAATAACCACTTTTTAAACCCTCACAGTGACCAAAATTGCCATTTTTACAGAGTTTTGCTTACTCAAAAGCTTCCATTTTGACCCGTTTCAGGCACAGAAATGACTTTAAACACACTTATTCTAGTTGACAAAGTCATAATTCACATCCAACAGTAATTTAGAGTCAAAAGATTAAATGTTGAAATTTCATCATTATAGACCATTTTATGATCGTTCGACAGGTCCGGAGCCATCGTTTTTCATCCGAAAATTGATTTTTTGGACTGTACCAAAAATTATTCAAAATGTCAATTGGATCATGCCTCATGTTGAATAACCACTTTTTAAACCCTCACAGTGACCAAAATTGCCATTTTTACAGAGTTTTGTTTACTCAAAAGCTTCCATTTTGACCCGTTTCAGGCACAGAAATGACTTTAAACACACTTATTCTAGTTGACAAAGTCATAATTCACACCCAACAGTAATTTAGAGTCAAAAGATCAAATGTTGAAATTTCATCATTATAGACCATTTTGGGATCGTTCGACAGGTCTGGAGTCATCATTTTTCATCTGAAAATTGATTTTTTGGACTGTACCAAAAATGATTCAAAATGTCAATTGGATCATGCCTCATGTTGAATAACCACTTTTTAAACCCTCACAGTGACCAAAATTGCCATTTTTACAGAGTTTTGCTTACTCAAAAGCTTCCATTTTCACCCGTTTCAGGCACAGAAATGACTTTAAACACACATATTCTAGTTGACAAAGTCATAATTCACATCCAACAGTAATTTAGAGTCAAAAGATTAAATGTTGAAATTTCATCATTATAGACCATTTTATGAACGTTCGACAGGTCCGGAGTCATCGTTTTTCATCCGAAAATTGATTTTTTGGACTGTACCAAAAATTATTCAAAATGTCAATTGGATCATGCCTCATGTTGAATAACCACTTTTTAAACCCTCACAGTGACCAAAATTGCCATTTTTACAGAGTTTTGCTTACTCAAAAGCTTCCATTTTGACCCGTTTCAGGCACAGAAATGACTTTAAACACACTTATTCTAGTTGACAAAGTCATAATTCACATCCAACAGTAATTTAGAGTCAAAAGATTAAAAGATGAAATTTCATCATTATAGACCATTTTGGGATCGTTCGACAGGTCCGGAGTCATCGTTTTTCATGCGAAAATTGATTTTTTGGACTGTAATAAAAATGATTCAAAATGTCAATTGGATCATGCCTCATGTTGAATAACCACTTTTTAAACCCTCACAGTGACCAAAATTGCCATTTTTACAGAGTTTTGCTTACTCAAAAGCTTCCATTTTGACCCGTTTCAGGCACAGAAATGACTTTAAACACACTTATTTTAGTTGACAAAGTCATATTTCACATCCAACAGTAATTTAGAGTCAAAAGATTAAATGTTAAAATGTCATCATTATAGACCATTTTGGGATCGTTCGACAGGTCCGGAGTCATCGTTTTTTATCCGAAAATTGATTTTTTGGACTGTACCAAAAATGATTCAAAATGTCAATTGGATCATGCTTCATGTTGAATAACCACTTTTTAAACCCTCACAGTGACCAAAATTGCCATTTTTACAGAGTTTTGCTTACTCAAAAGCTTCCATTTTGACCCGTTTCAGGCACAGAAATGACTTTAAACACACTTATTCTAGTTGACAAAGTCATAATTCACATCCAACAGTAATTTAGAGTCAAAAGATCAAATGTTGAAATTTCATCATTATAGACCATTTTGGGATCGTTCGACAGGTCCGGAGTCATCATTTTTCATCTGAAAATTGATTTTTTGGACTGTACCAAAAATGATTCAAAATGTCAATTGGATCATGCCTCATGTTGAATAACCACTTTTTAAACCCTCACAGTGACCAAAATTGCCATTTTTACAGAGTTTTGCTTACTCAAAAGCTTCCATTTTCACCCGTTTCAGGCACAGAAATGACTTTAAACACACTTATTCTAGTTGACAAAGTCATAATTCACATCCAACAGTAATTTAGAGTCAAAAGATTAAATGTTGAAATTTCATCATTATAGACTATTTTATGATCGTTCGACAGGTCCGGAGTCATCGTTTTTCATCCGAAAATTGATTTTTTGGACTGTACCAAAAATGATTCAAAATGTCAATTGGATCATGCCTCATGTTGAATAACCACTTTTTAAACCCTCACAGTGACCAAAATTGCCATTTTTACAGAGTTTTGCTTACTCAAAAGCTTCCATTTTGACCCGTTTCAGGCACAGAAATGACTTTAAACACACTTATTCTAGTTGACAAAGTCATAATTCACATCCAACAGTAATTTAGAGTCAAAAGATCAAATGTTGAAATTTCATCATTATAGACCATTTTGGGATCGTTCGACAGGTCCGGAGTCATCGTTTTTCATCCGAAAATTGATTTTTTGGACTGTACCAAAAATGATTCAAAATGTCAATTGGATCATGCCTCATGTTGAATAACCACTTTTTAAACCCTCACAGTGACCAAAATTGCCATTTTTACAGAGTTTTGCTTACTCAAAAGCTTCCATTTTCACCCGTTTCAGGCACAGAAATGACTTTAAACACACTTATTCTAGTTGACAAAGTCATAATTCATATCCAACAGTAATTTAGAGTCAAAAGATCAAATGTTGAAATTTCATCATTATAGACCATTTTGGGATCGTTCGACAGGTCCGGAGTCATCATTTTTCATCTGAAAATTGATTTTTTGGACTGTACCAAAAATGATTCAAAATGTCAATTGGATCATGCCTCATGTTGAATAACCACTTTTTAAACCCTCACAGTGACCAAAATTGCCATTTTTACAGAGTTTTGCTTACTCAAAAGCTTCCATTTTCACCCGTTTCAGGCACAGAAATGACTTTAAACACACTTATTCTAGTTGACAAAGTCATAATTCACATCCAACAGTAATTTAGAGTCAAAAGATTAAATGTTGAAATTTCATCATTATAGACCATTTTATGATCGTTCGACAGGTCCGGAGTCATCGTTTTTCATCCGAAAATTGATTTTTTGGACTGTACCAAAAATTATTCAAAATGTCAATTGGATCATGCCTCATGTTGAATAACCACTTTTTAAACCCTCACAGTGACCAAAATTGCCATTTTTACAGAGTTTTGCTTACTCAAAAGCTTCCATTTTGACCCGTTTCAGGCACAGAAATGACTTTAAACACACTTATTCTAGTTGACAAAGTCATAATTCACATCCAACAGTAATTTAGAGTCAAAAGATTAAAAGATGAAATTTCATCATTATAGACCATTTTGGGATCGTTCGACAGGTCCGGAGTCATCGTTTTTCATGCAAAAATTGATTTTTTGGACTGTAATAAAAATGATTCAAAATGTCAATTGGATCATGCCTCATGTTGAATAACCACTTTTTAAACCCTCACAGTGACCAAAATTGCCATTTTTACAGAGTTTTGCTTACTCAAAAGCTTCCATTTTGACCCGTTTCAGGCACAGAAATGACTTTAAACACACTTATTTTAGTTGACAAAGTCATATTTCACATCCAACAGTAATTAAGAGTCAAAAGATTAAATGTTAAAATTTCATCATTATAGACCATTTTGGGATCGTTCGACAGGTCCGGAGTCATCGTTTTTTATCCGAAAATTGATTTTTTGGACTGTACCAAAAATGATTCAAAATGTCAATTGGATCATGCTTCATGTTGAATAACCACTTTTTAAACCCTCACAGTGACCAAAATTGCCATTTTTACAGAGTTTTGCTTACTCAAAAGCTTCCATTTTGACCCGTTTCAGGCACAGAAATGACTTTAAACACACTTATTCTAGTTGACAAAGTCATAATTCACATCCAACAGTAATTAAGAGTCAAAAGATCAAATGTTGAAATTTCATCATTATAGACCATTTTGGGATCGTTCGACAGGTCCGGAGTCATCATTTTTCATCTGAAAATTGATTTTTTGGACTGTACCAAAAATGATTCAAAATGTCAATTGGATCATGCCTCATGTTGAATAACCACTTTTTAAACCCTCACAGTGACCAAAATTGCCATTTTTACAGAGTTTTGCTTACTCAAAAGCTTCCATTTTCACCCGTTTCAGGCACAGAAATGACTTTAAACACACTTATTCTAGTTGACAAAGTCATAATTCACATCCAACAGTAATTTAGAGTCAAAAGATTAAATGTTGAAATTTCATCATTATAGACCATTTTATGATCGTTCGACAGGTCCGGAGTCATCGTTTTTCATCCGAAAATTGATTTTTTGGACTGTACCAAAAATGATTCAAAATGTCAATTGGATCATGCCTCATGTTGAATAACCACTTTTTAAACCCTCACAGTGACCAAAATTGCCATTTTTACAGAGTTTTGTTTACTCAAAAGCTTCCATTTTGACCCGTTTCAGGCACAGAAATGACTTTAAACACACTTATTCTAGTTGACAAAGTCATAATTCACACCCAACAGTAATTTAAAGTCAAAAGATCAAATGTTGAAATTTCATCATTATAGACCATTTTGGGATCGTTCGACAGGTCCGGAGTCATCGTTTTTCATCCGAAAATTGATTTTTTGGACTGTACCAAAAATGATTCAAAATGTCAATTGGATCATGCCTCATGTTGAATAACCACTTTTTAAACCCTCACAGTGACCAAAATTGCCATTTTTACAGAGTTTTGCTTACTCAAAAGCTTCCATTTTCACCCGTTTCAGGCACAGAAATGACTTTAAACACACTTATTCTAGTTGACAAAGTCATAATTCACATCCAACAGTAATTTAGAGTCAAAAGATTAAATGTTGAAATTTCATCATTATAGACCATTTTATGATCGTTCGACAGGTCCGGAGTCATCGTTTTTCATCCGAAAATTGATTTTTTGGACTGTACCAAAAATTATTCAAAATGTCAATTGGATCATGCCTCATGTTGAATAACCACTTTTTAAACCCTCACAGTGACCAAAATTGCCATTTTTACAGAGTTTTGCTTACTCAAAAGCTTCCATTTTGACCCGTTTCAGGCACAGAAATGACTTTAAACACACTTATTCTAGTTGACAAAGTCATAATTCACATCCAACAGTAATTTAGAGTCAAAAGATTAAAAGATGAAATTTCATCATTATAGACCATTTTGGGATCGTTCGACAGGTCCGGAGTCATCGTTTTTCATGCAAAAATTGATTTTTTGGACTGTAATAAAAATTATTCAAAATGTCAATTGGATCATGCCTCATGTTGAATAACCACTTTTTAAACCCTCACAGTGACCAAAATTGCCATTTTTACAGAGTTTTGCTTACTCAAAAGCTTCCATTTTGACCCGTTTCAGGCACAGAAATGACTTTAAACACACTTATTTTAGTTGACAAAGTCATATTTCACATCCAACAGTAATTTAGAGTCAAAAGATTAAATGTTAAAATTTCATCATTATAGACCATTTTGGGATCGTTCGACAGGTCCGGAGTCATCGTTTTTTATCCGAAAATTGATTTTTTGGACTGTACCAAAAATGATTCAAAATGTCAATTGGATCATGCTTCATGTTGAATAACCACTTTTTAAACCCTCACAGTGACCAAAATTGCCATTTTTACAGAGTTTTGCTTACTCAAAAGCTTCCATTTTGACCCGTTTCAGGCACAGAAATGACTTTAAACACACTTATTCTAGTTGACAAAGTCATAATTCACATCCAACAGTAATTTAGAGTCAAAAGATCAAATGTTGAAATTTCATCATTATAGACCATTTTGGGATCGTTCGACAGGTCCGGAGTCATCATTTTTCATCTGAAAATTGATTTTTTGGACTGTACCAAAAATGATTCAAAATGTCAATTGGATCATGCCTCATGTTGAATAACCACTTTTTAAACCCTCACAGTGACCAAAATTGCCATTTTTACAGAGTTTTGCTTACTCAAAAGCTTCCATTTTCACCCGTTTCAGGCACAGAAATGACTTTAAACACACTTATTCTAGTTGACAAAGTCATAATTCACATCCAACAGTAATTTAGAGTCAAAAGATTAAATGTTGAAATTTCATCATTATAGACCATTTTATGATCGTTCGACAGGTCCGGAGTCATCGTTTTTCATCCGAAAATTGATTTTTTGGACTGTACCAAAAATTATTCAAAATGTCAATTGGATCATGCCTCATGTTGAATAACCACTTTTTAAACCCTCACAGTGACCAAAATTGCCATTTTTACAGAGTTTTGCTTACTCAAAAGCTTCCATTTTGACCCGTTTCAGGCACAGAAATGACTTTAAACACACTTATTCTAGTTGACAAAGTCATAATTCATATCCAACAGTAATTTAGAGTCAAAAGATTAAATGTTGAAATTTCATCATTATAGACCATTTTGGTATCGTTCGACAGGTCCGGAGTCATTGTTTTTCATCCGAAAATTGATTTTTTGGACTGTACCAAAAATGATTGAAAATGTCAATTGGATCATGCCTCATGTTGAATAACCACTTTTTAAACCCTCACAGTGACCAAAATTGCCATTTTTACAGAGTTTTGCTTACTCAAAAGCTTCCATTTTGACCCGTTTCAGGCACAGAAATGATTTAAACACACTTATTCTAGTTGACAAAGTCATAATTCACATCCAACAGTAATTTAGAGTCAAAAGATCAAATGTTGAAATTTCATCATTATAGACCATTTTGGGATCGTTCGACAGGTCCGGAGTCATCGTTTTTCATCCGAAAATTGATTTTTTGGACTGTACCAAAAATGATTCAAAATGTCAATTGGATCATGCCTCATGTTGAATAACCACTTTTTAAACCCTCACAGTGACCAAAATTGCCATTTTTACAGAGTTTTGCTTACTCAAAAGCTTCCATTTTCACCCGTTTCAGGCAGAGAAATGACTTTAAACACACTTATTCTAGTTGACAAAGTCATAATTCACATCCAACAGTAATTTAGAGTCAAAAGATTAAATGTTGAAATTTCATCATTATAGACCATTTTGGGATCGTTCGACAGGTCCGGAGTCATCGTTTTTCATCCGAAAATTGATTTTTTGGACTGTACCAAAAATTATTCAAAATGTCAATTGGATCATGCCTCATGTTGAATAACCACTTTTTAAACCCTCACAGTGACCAAAATTGGCATTTTTACAGAGTTTTGCTTACTCAAAAGCTTCCATTTTGACCCGTTTCAGGCACAGAAATGACTTTAAACACACTTATTCTAGTTGACAAAGTCATAATTCACATCCAACAGTAATTTAGAGTCAAAAGATTAAAAGATGAAATTTCATCATTATAGACCATTTTGGGATCGTTCGACAGGTCCGGAGTCATCGTTTTTCATGCGAAAATTGATTTTTTGGACTGTAATAAAAATGATTTAAAATGTCAATTGGATCATGCCTCATGTTGAATAACCACTTTTTAAACCCTCACAGTGACCAAAATTGCCATTTTTACAGAGTTTTGCTTACTCAAAAGCTTCCATTTTGACCCGTTTCAGGCACAGAAATGACTTTAAACACACTTATTCTAGTTGACAAAGTCATAATTCACATCCAACAGTAATTTAGAGTCAAAAGATTAAATGTTAAAATTTCATCATTATAGACCATTTTGGGATCGTTCGACAGGTCCGGAGTCATCGTTTTTCATCCGAAAATTGATTTTTTGGACTGTACCAAAAATGATTCAAAATGTCAATTGGATCATGCCTCATGTTGAATAACCACTTTTTAAACCCTCACAGTGACCACAATTGCCATTTTTACAGAGTTTTGCTTACTCAAAAGCTTCCATTTTGACCTGTTTCAGGCACAGAAATGACTTTAAACACACTTATTCTAGTTGACAAAGTCATAATTCACATCCAACAGTAATTTAGAGTCAAAAGATTAAATGTTGAAATTTCATCATTATAGACCATTTTATGATCGTTCGACAGGTCCGGAGTCATCGTTTTTCATCCGAAAATTGATTTTTTGGACTGTACCAAAAATTATTCAAAATGTCAATTGGATCATGCCTCATGTTGAATAACCACTTTTTAAACCCTCACAGTGACCAAAATTGCCATTTTTACAGAGTTTTGTTTACTCAAAAGCTTCCATTTTGACCCGTTTCAGGCACAGAAATGACTTTAAACACACTTATTCTAGTTGACAAAGTCATAATTCACATCCAACAGTAATTTAGAGTCAAAAGATTAAATGTTCAAATTTCATCATTATAGACCATTTTGGGATCGTTCGACAGGTCCGGAGTCATCGTTTTTCATCCGAAAATTGATTTTTTGGACTGTACCAAAAATGATTCAAAATGTCAATTGGATCATGCCTCATGTTGAATAACCACTTTTTAAACCCTCACAGTGACCAAAATTGCCATTTTTACAGAGTTTTGCTTACTCAAAAGCTTCCATTTTCACCCGTTTCAGGCACAGAAATGACTTTAAACACACTTATTCTAGTTGACAAAGTCATAATTCACATCCAACAGTAATTTAGAGTCAAAAGATTAAATGTTGAAATTTCATCATTATAGACCATTTTATGATCGTTCGACAGGTCCGGAGTCATCGTTTTTCATCCGAAAATTGATTTTTTGGACTGTACCAAAAATTATTCAAAATGTCAATTGGATCATGCCTCATGTTGAATAACCACTTTTTAAACCCTCACAGTGACCAAAATTGCCATTTTTACAGAGTTTTGCTTACTCAAAAGCTTCCATTTTGACCCGTTTCAGGCACAGAAATGACTTTAAACACACTTATTCTAGTTGACAAAGTCATAATTCACATCCAACAGTAATTTAGAGTCAAAAGATTAAAAGATGAAATTTCATCATTATAGACCATTTTGGGATCGTTCGACAGGTCCGGAGTCATCGTTTTTCATGCGAAAATTGATTTTTTGGACTGTAATAAAAATGATTCAAAATGTCAATTGGATCATGCCTCATGTTGAATAACCACTTTTTAAACCCTCACAGTGACCAAAATTGCCATTTTTACAGAGTTTTGCTTACTCAAAAGCTTCCATTTTGACCCGTTTCAGGCACAGACATGACTTTAAACACACTTATTCTAGTTGACAAAGTCATAATTCACATCCAACAGTAATTTAGAGTCAAAAGATTAAAAGATGAAATTTCATCATTATAGACCATTTTGGGATCGTTCGACAGGTCCGGAGTCATCGTTTTTCATGCGAAAATTGATTTTTTGGACTGTAATAAAAAATGATTCAAAATGTCAATTGGATCATGCCTCATGTTGAATAACCACTTTTTAAACCCTCACAGTGACCAAAATTGCCATTTTTACAGAGTTTTGCTTACTCAAAAGCTTCCATTTTGACCCGTTTCAGGCACAGAAATGACTTTAAACACACTTATTCTAGTTGACAAAGTCATAATTCACATCCAACAGTAATTTAGAGTCAAAAGATCAAATGTTGAAATTTCATCATTATAGACCATTTTGGGATCGTTCGACAGGTCCGGAGTCATCGTTTTTCATCCGAAAATTGATTTTTTGGAATGTACCAAAAATTATTCAAAATGTCAATTGGATCATGCCTCATGTTGTATAACCACTTTTTAAACCCTCACAGTGACCAAAATTGCCATTTTTACAGAGTTTTGCTTACTCAAAAGCTTCCATTTTCACCCGTTTCAGGCACAGAAATGACTTTAAACACACTTATTCTAGTTGACAAAGTCATAATTCACATCCAACAGTAATTTAGAGTCAAAAGATTAAATGTTGAAATTTCATCATTATAGACCATTTTATGATCGTTCGACAGGTCCGGAGTCATCGTTTTTCATCCGAAAATTGATTTTTTGGACTGTACCAAAAATGATTCAAAATGTCAATTGGATCATGCCTCATGTTGAATAACCACTTTTTAAACCCTCACAGTGACCAAAATTGCCATTTTTACAGAGTTTTGCTTACTCAAAAGCTTCCATTTTCACCTGTTTCAGGCACAGAAATGACTTTAAACACACTTATTCTAGTTGACAAAGTCATAATTCATATCCAACAGTAATTTAGAGTCAAAAGATTAAATGTTGAAATTTCATCATTATAGACCATTTTGGTATCGTTCGACAGGTCCGGAGTCATCGTTTTTCATCCGAAAATTGATTTTTTGGACTGTACCAAAAATGATTCAAAATGTCAATTGGATCATGCCTCATGTTGAATAACCACATTTTAAACCCTCACAGTGACCAAAATTGCCATTTTTACAGAGTTTTGCTTACTCAAAAGCTTCCATTTTGACCCGTTTCAGGCACAGAAATGACTTTAAACACACTTATTCTAGTTGACAAAGTCATAATTCACATCCAACAGTAATTTAGAGTCAAAAGATTAAATGTTGAAATTTCATCATTATAGACCATTTTATGATCGTTCGACAGGTCCGGAGTCATCGTTTTTCATCCGAAAATTGATTTTTTGGACTGTACCAAAAATTATTCAAAATGTCAATTGGATCATGCCTCATGTTGAATAACCACTTTTTAAACCCTCACAGTGACCAAAATTGCCATTTTTACAGAGTTTTGCTTACTCAAAAGCTTCCATTTTGACCCGTTTCAGGCACAGAAATGACTTTAAACACACTTATTCTAGTTGACAAAGTCATAATTCACATCCAACAGTAATTTAGAGTCAAAAGATTAAAAGATGAAATTTCATCATTATAGACCATTTTGGGATCGTTCGACAGGTCCGGAGTCATCGTTTTTCATGCGAAAATTGATTTTTTGGACTGTAATAAAAATGATTCAAAATGTCAATTGGATCATGCCTCATGTTGAATAACCACTTTTTAAACCCTCACAGTGACCAAAATTGCCATTTTTACAGAGTTTTGCTTACTCAAAAGCTTCCATTTTGACCCGTTTCAGGCACAGACATGACTTTAAACACACTTATTCTAGTTGACAAAGTCATAATTCACATCCAACAGTAATTTAGAGTCAAAAGATTAAAAGATGAAATTTCATCATTATAGACCATTTTGGGATCGTTCGACAGGTCCGGAGTCATCGTTTTTCATGCAAAAATTGATTTTTTGGACTGTAATAAAAAATGATTCAAAATGTCAATTGGATCATGCCTCATGTTGAATAACCACTTTTTAAACCCTCACAGTGACCAAAATTGCCATTTTTACAGAGTTTTGCTTACTCAAAAGCTTCCATTTTGACCCGTTTCAGGCACAGAAATGACTTTAAACACACTTATTCTAGTTGACAAAGTCATAATTCACATCCAACAGTAATTTAGAGTCAAAAGATCAAATGTTGAAATTTCATCATTATAGACCATTTTGGGATCGTTCGACAGGTCCGGAGTCATCGTTTTTCATCCGAAAATTGATTTTTTGGAATGTACCAAAAATGATTAAAAATGTCAATTGGATCATGCCTCATATTGTATAACCACTTTTTAAACCCTCACAGTGACCAAAATTGCCATTTTTACAGAGTTTTGCTTACTCAAAAGCTTCCATTTTCACCCGTTTCAGGCACAGAAATGACTTTAAAAACACTTATTCTAGTTGACAAAGTCATAATTCACATCCAACAGTAATTTAGAGTCAAAAGATTAAATGTTGAAATTTCATCATTATAGACCATTTTATGATCGTTCGACAGGTCCGGAGTCATCGTTTTTCATCCGAAAATTGATTTTTTGGACTGTACCATAAATGATTCAAAATGTCAATTGGATCATGCCTCATGTTGAATAACCACTTTTTAAACCCTCACAGTGACCAAAATTGCCATTTTTACAGAGTTTTGCTTACTCAAAAGCTTCCATTTTCACCCGTTTCAGGCACAGAAATGACTTTAAACACACTTATTCTAGTTGACAAAGTCATAATTCATATCCAACAGTAATTTAGAGTCAAAAGATTAAATGTTGAAATTTCATCATTATAGACCATTTTGGTATCGTTCGACAGGTCCGGAGTCATCGTTTTTCATCCGAAAATTGATTTTTTGGACTGTACCAAAAAGGATTCAAAATGTCAATTGGATCATGCCTCATGTTGAATAACCACATTTTAAACCCTCACAGTGACCAAAATTGCCATTTTTACAGAGTTTTGCTTACTCAAAAGCTTCCATTTTGACCCGTTTCAGGCACAGAAATGACTTTAAACACACTTATTCTAGTTGACAAAGTCATAATTCACATCCAACAGTAATTTAGAGTCAAAAGATTAAATGTTGAAATTTCATCATTATAGACCATTTTATGATCGTTCGACAGGTCCGGAGTCATCGTTTTTCATCCGAAAATTGATTTTTTGGACTGTACCAAAAATTATTCAAAATGTCAATTGGATCATGCCTCATGTTGAATAACCACTTTTTAAACCCTCACAGTGACCAAAATTGCCATTTTTACAGAGTTTTGTTTACTCAAAAGCTTCCATTTTGACCCGTTTCAGGCACAGAAATGACTTTAAACACACTTATTCTAGTTGACAAAGTCATAATTCACATCCAACAGTAATTTAGAGTCAAAAGATCAAATGTTGAAATTTCATCATTATAGACCATTTTGGGATCGTTCGACAGGTCCGGAGTCATCGTTTTTCATCCGAAAATTGATTTTTTGGACTGTACCAAAAATGATTCAAAATGTCAATTGGATCATGCCTCATGTTGAATAACCACTTTTTAAACCCTCACAGTGACCAAAATTGCCATTTTTACAGAGTTTTGCTTACTCAAAAGCTTCCATTTTCACCCGTTTCAGGCAGAGAAATGACTTTAAACACACTTATTCTAGTTGACAAAGTCATAATTCACATCCAACAGTAATTTAGAGTCAAAAGATCAAATGTTGAAATTTCATCATTATAGACCATTTTGGGATCGTTCGACAGGTCCGGAGTCATCGTTTTTCATCCGAAAATTGATTTTTTGGAATGTACCAAAAATGATTCAAAATGTCAATTGGATCATGCCTCATGTTGTATAACCACTTTTTAAACCCTCACAGTGACCAAAATTGCCATTTTTACAGAGTTTTGCTTACTCAAAAGCTTCCATTTTCACCCGTTTCAGGCACAGAAATGACTTTAAACACACTTATTCTAGTTGACAAAGTCATAATTCACATCCAACAGTAATTTAGAGTCAAAAGATTAAATGTTGAAATTTCATCATTATAGACCATTTTATGATCGTTCGACAGGTCCGGAGTCATCGTTTTTCATCCGAAAATTGATTTTTTGGACTGTACCAAAAATGATTCAAAATGTCAATTGGATCATGCCTCATGTTGAATAACCACTTTTTAAACCCTCACAGTGACCAAAATTGCCATTTTTACAGAGTTTTGTTTACTCAAAAGCTTCCATTTTGACCCGTTTCAGGCACAGAAATGACTTTAAACACACTTATTCTAGTTGACAAAGTCATAATTCACATCCAACAGTAATTTAGAGTCAAAAGATCAAATGTTGAAATTTCATCATTATAGACCATTTTGGGATCGTTCAACAGGTCCGGAGTCATCGTTTGTCATCCGAAAATTGATTTTTTGGACTGTACCAAAAATGATTCAAAATGTCAATTGGATCATGCCTCATGTTGAATAACCACTTTTTAAACCCTCACAGTGACCAAAATTGCCATTTTTACAGAGTTTTGCTTACTCAAAAGCTTCCATTTTCACCCGTTTCAGGCACAGAAATGACTTTAAACACACTTATTCTAGTTGACAAAGTCATAATTCATATCCAACAGTAATTTAGAGTCAAAAGATTAAATGTTGAAATTTCATCATTATAGACCATTTTGGTATCGTTCGACAGGTCCGGAGTCATCGTTTTTCATCCAAAAATTGATTTTTTGGACTGTACCAAAAATGATTCAAAATGTCAATTGGATCATGCCTCATGTTGAATAACCACTTTTTAAACCCTCACAGTGACCAAAATTGCCATTTTTACAGAGTTTTGCTTACTCAAAAGCTTCCATTTTGACCCGTTTCAGGCACAGAAATGACTTTAAACACACTTATTCTAGTTGACAAAGTCATAATTCACATCCAACAGTAATTTAGAGTCAAAAGATTAAATGTTGAAATTTCATCATTATAGACCATTTTATGATCGTTCGACAGGTCCGGAGTCATCGTTTTTCATCCGAAAATTGATTTTTTGGACTGTACCAAAAATTATTCAAAATGTCAATTGGATCATGCCTCATGTTGAATAACCACTTTTTAAACCCTCACAGTGACCAAAATTGCAATTTTTACAGAGTTTTGCTTACTCAAAAGCTTCCATTTTGACCCGTTTCAGGCACAGAAATGACTTTAAACACACTTATTATAGTTGACAAAGTCATAATTCACATCCAACAGTAATTTAGAGTCAAAAGATCAAATGTTGAAATTTCATCATTATAGACCATTTTGGGATCGTTCGACAGGTCCGGAGTCATCGTTTTTCATCCGAAAATTGTTTTTTTGGAATGTACCAAAAATTATTCAAAATGTCAATTGGATCATGCCTCATGTTGTATAACCACTTTTTAAACCCTCACAGTGACCAAAATTGCCATTTTTACAGAGTTTTGCTTACTCAAAAGCTTCCATTTTCACCCGTTTCAGGCACAGAAATGACTTTAAACACACTTATTCTAGTTGACAAAGTCATAATTCACATCCAACAGTAATTTAGAGTCAAAAGATTAAATGTTGAAATTTCATCATTATAGACCATTTTATGATCGTTCGACAGGTCCGGAGTCATCGTTTTTCATCCGAAAATTGATTTTTTGGACTGTACCAAAAATGATTCAAAATGTCAATTGGATCATGCCTCATGTTGAATAACCACTTTTTAAACCCTCACAGTGACCAAAATTGCCATTTTTACAGAGTTTTGCTTACTCAAAAGCTTCCATTTTCACCTGTTTCAGGCACAGAAATGACTTTAAACACACTTATTCTAGTTGACAAAGTCATAATTCATATCCAACAGTAATTTAGAGTCAAAAGATTAAATGTTGAAATTTCATCATTATAGACCATTTTGGTATCGTTCGACAGGTCCGGAGTCATCGTTTTTCATCCGAAAATTGATTTTTTGGACTGTACCAAAAATGATTCAAAATGTCAATTGGATCATGCCTCATGTTGAATAACCACATTTTAAACCCTCACAGTGACCAAAATTGCCATTTTTACAGAGTTTTGCTTACTCAAAAGCTTCCATTTTGACCCGTTTCAGGCACAGAAATGACTTTAAACACACTTATTCTAGTTGACAAGGTCATAATTCACATCCAACAGTAATTTAGAGTCAAAAGATTAAATGTTGAAATTTCATCATTATAGACCATTTTATGATCGTTCGACAGGTCCGGAGTCATCGTTTTTCATCCGAAAATTGATTTTTTGGACTGTACCAAAAATTATTCAAAATGTCAATTGGATCATGCCTCATGTTGAATAACCACTTTTTAAACCCTCACAGTGACCAAAATTGCCATTTTTACAGAGTTTTGCTTACTCAAAAGCTTCCATTTTGACCCGTTTCAGGCACAGAAATGACTTTAAACACACTTATTCTAGTTGACAAAGTCATAATTCACATCCAACAGTAATTTAGAGTCAAAAGATTAAATGTTGAAATTTCATCATTATAGACCATTTTATGATCGTTCGACAGGTCCGGAGTCATCGTTTTTCATCCGAAAATTGATTTTTTGGACTGTACCAAAAATTATTCAAAATGTCAATTGGATCATGCCTCATGTTGAATAACCACTTTTTAAACCCTCACAGTGACCAAAATTGCCATTTTTACAGAGTTTTGTTTACTCAAAAGCTTCCATTTTGACCCGTTTCAGGCACAGAAATGACTTTAAACACACTTATTCTAGTTGACAAAGTCATAATTCACATCCAACAGTAATTTAGAGTCAAAAGATTAAATGTTCAAATTTCATCATTATAGACCATTTTGGGATCGTTCGACAGGTCCGGAGTCATCGTTTTTCATCCGAAAATTGATTTTTTGGACTGTACCAAAAATGATTCAAAATGTCAATTGGATCATGCCTCATGTTGAATAACCACTTTTTAAACCCTCACAGTGACCAAAATTGCCATTTTTACAGAGTTTTGCTTACTCAAAAGCTTCCATTTTCACCCGTTTCAGGCACAGAAATGACTTTAAACACACTTATTCTAGTTGACAAAGTCATAATTCACATCCAACAGTAATTTAGAGTCAAAAGATTAAATGTTGAAATTTCATCATTATAGACCATTTTATGATCGTTCGACAGGTCCGGAGTCATCGTTTTTCATCCGAAAATTGATTTTTTGGACTGTACCAAAAATTATTCAAAATGTCAATTGGATCATGCCTCATGTTGAATAACCACTTTTTAAACCCTCACAGTGACCAAAATTGCCATTTTTACAGAGTTTTGCTTACTCAAAAGCTTCCATTTTGACCCGTTTCAGGCACAGAAATGACTTTAAACACACTTATTCTAGTTGACAAAGTCATAATTCACATCCAACAGTAATTTAGAGTCAAAAGATTAAAAGATGAAATTTCATCATTATAGACCATTTTGGGATCGTTCGACAGGTCCGGAGTCATCGTTTTTCATGCGAAAATTGATTTTTTGGACTGTAATAAAAATGATTCAAAATGTCAATTGGATCATGCCTCATGTTGAATAACCACTTTTTAAACCCTCACAGTGACCAAAATTGCCATTTTTACAGAGTTTTGCTTACTCAAAAGCTTCCATTTTGACCCGTTTCAGGCACAGACATGACTTTAAACACACTTATTCTAGTTGACAAAGTCATAATTCACATCCAACAGTAATTTAGAGTCAAAAGATTAAAAGATGAAATTTCATCATTATAGACCATTTTGGGATCGTTCGACAGGTCCGGAGTCATCGTTTTTCATGCAAAAATTGATTTTTTGGACTGTAATAAAAAATGATTCAAAATGTCAATTGGATCATGCCTCATGTTGAATAACCACTTTTTAAACCCTCACAGTGACCAAAATTGCCATTTTTACAGAGTTTTGCTTACTCAAAAGCTTCCATTTTGACCCGTTTCAGGCACAGAAATGACTTTAAACACACTTATTCTAGTTGACAAAGTCATAATTCACATCCAACAGTAATTTAGAGTCAAAAGATCAAATGTTGAAATTTCATCATTATAGACCATTTTGGGATCGTTCGACAGGTCCGGAGTCATCGTTTTTCATCCGAAAATAGATTTTTTGGAATGTACCAAAAATGATTCAAAATGTCAATTGGATCATGCCTCATATTGTATAACCACTTTTTAAACCCTCACAGTGACCAAAATTGCCATTTTTACAGAGTTTTGCTTACTCAAAAGCTTCCATTTTCACCCGTTTCAGGCACAGAAATGACTTTAAAAACACTTATTCTAGTTGACAAAGTCATAATTCACATCCAACAGTAATTTAGAGTCAAAAGATTAAATGTTGAAATTTCATCATTATAGACCATTTTATGATCGTTCGACAGGTCCGGAGTCATCGTTTTTCATCCGAAAATTGATTTTTTGGACTGTACCAAAAATGATTCAAAATGTCAATTGGATCATGCCTCATGTTGAATAACCACTTTTTAAACCCTCACAGTGACCAAAATTGCCATTTTTACAGAGTTTTGCTTACTCAAAAGCTTCCATTTTCACCCGTTTCAGGCACAGAAATGACTTTAAACACACTTATTCTAGTTGACAAAGTCATAATTCATATCCAACAGTAATTTAGAGTCAAAAGATTAAATGTTGAAATTTCATCATTATAGACCATTTTGGTATCGTTCGACAGGTCCGGAGTCATCGTTTTTCATCCGAAAATTGATTTTTTGGACTGTACCAAAAATGATTCAAAATGTCAATTGGATCATGCCTCATGTTGAATAACCACATTTTAAACCCTCACAGTGACCAAAATTGCCATTTTTACAGAGTTTTGCTTACTCAAAAGCTTCCATTTTGACCCGTTTCAGGCACAGAAATGACTTTAAACACACTTATTCTAGTTGACAAAGTCATAATTCACATCCAACAGTAATTTAGAGTCAAAAGATTAAATGTTGAAATTTCATCATTATAGACCATTTTATGATCGTTCGACAGGTCCGGAGTCATCGTTTTTCATCCGAAAATTGATTTTTTGGACTGTACCAAAAATTATTCAAAATGTCAATTGGATCATGCCTCATGTTGAATAACCACTTTTTAAACCCTCACAGTGACCAAAATTGCCATTTTTACAGAGTTTTGTTTACTCAAAAGCTTCCATTTTGACCCGTTTCAGGCACAGAAATGACTTTAAACACACTTATTCTAGTTGACAAAGTCATAATTCACATCCAACAGTAATTTAGAGTCAAAAGATCAAATGTTGAAATTTCATCATTATAGACCATTTTGGGATCGTTCGACAGGTCCGGAGTCATCGTTTTTCATCCGAAAATTGATTTTTTGGACTGTACCAAAAATGATTCAAAATGTCAATTGGATCATGCCTCATGTTGAATAACCACTTTTTAAACCCTCACAGTGACCAAAATTGCCATTTTTACAGAGTTTTGCTTACTCAAAAGCTTCCATTTTCACCCGTTTCAGGCAGAGAAATGACTTTAAACACACTTATTCTAGTTGACAAAGTCATAATTCACATCCAACAGTAATTTAGAGTCAAAAGATCAAATGTTGAAATTTCATCATTATAGACCATTTTGGGATCGTTCGACAGGTCCGGAGTCATCGTTTTTCATCCGAAAATTGATTTTTTGGAATGTACCAAAAATGATTCAAAATGTCAATTGGATCATGCCTCATGTTGTATAACCACTTTTTAAACCCTCACAGTGACCAAAATTGCCATTTTTACAGAGTTTTGCTTACTCAAAAGCTTCCATTTTCACCCGTTTCAGGCACAGAAATGACTTTAAACACACTTATTCTAGTTGACAAAGTCATAATTCACATCCAACAGTAATTTAGAGTCAAAAGATTAAATGTTGAAATTTCATCATTATAGACCATTTTATGATCGTTCGACAGGTCCGGAGTCATCGTTTTTCATCCGAAAATTGATTTTTTGGACTGTACCAAAAATGATTCAAAATGTCAATTGGATCATGCCTCATGTTGAATAACCACTTTTTAAACCCTCACAGTGACCAAAATTGCCATTTTTACAGAGTTTTGTTTACTCAAAAGTTTCCATTTTGACCCGTTTCAGGCACAGAAATGACTTTAAACACACTTATTCTAGTTGACAAAGTCATAATTCACATCCAACAGTAATTTAGAGTCAAAAGATCAAATGTTGAAATTTCATCATTATAGACCATTTTGGGATCGTTCAACAGGTCCGGAGTCATCGTTTGTCATCCGAAAATTGATTTTTTGGACTGTACCAAAAATGATTCAAAATGTCAATTGGATCATGCCTCATGTTGAATAACCACTTTTTAAACCCTCACAGTGACCAAAATTGCCATTTTTACAGAGTTTTGCTTACTCAAAAGCTTCCATTTTCACCCGTTTCAGGCACAGAAATGACTTTAAACACACTTATTCTAGTTGACAAAGTCATAATTCATATCCAACAGTAATTTAGAGTCAAAAGATTAAATGTTGAAATTTCATCATTATAGACCATTTTGGTATCGTTCGACAGGTCCGGAGTCATCGTTTTTCATCCAAAAATTGATTTTTTGGACTGTACCAAAAATGATTCAAAATGTCAATTGGATCATGCCTCATGTTGAATAACCACTTTTTAAACCCTCACAGTGACCAAAATTGCCATTTTTACAGAGTTTTGCTTACTCAAAAGCTTCCATTTTGACCCGTTTCAGGCACAGAAATGACTTTAAACACACTTATTCTAGTTGACAAAGTCATAATTCACATCCAACAGTAATTTAGAGTCAAAAGATTAAATGTTGAAATTTCATCATTATAGACCATTTTATGATCGTTCGACAGGTCCGGAGTCATCGTTTTTCATCCGAAAATTGATTTTTTGGACTGTACCAAAAATTATTCAAAATGTCAATTGGATCATGCCTCATGTTGAATAACCACTTTTTAAACCCTCACAGTGACCAAAATTGCAATTTTTACAGAGTTTTGTTTACTCAAAAGCTTCCATTTTGACCCGTTTCAGGCACAGAAATGACTTTAAACACACTTATTATAGTTGACAAAGTCATAATTCACACCCAACAGTAATTTAGGGTCAAAAGATCAAATGTTGAAATTTCATCATTATAGACCATTTTGGGATCGTTCGACAGGTCCGGAGTCATCGTTTTTCATCCGAAAATTGATTTTTTGGACTGTACCAAAAATGATTCAAAATGTCAATTGGATCATGCCTCATGTTGAATAACCACTTTTTAAACCCTCACAGTGACCAAAATTGCCATTTTTACAGAGTTTTGCTTACTCAAAAGCTTCCATTTTGACCCGTTTCAGGCACAGAAATGACTTTAAACACACTTATTCTAGTTGACAAAGTCATAATTCACATCCAACAGTAATTTAGAGTCAAAAGATCAAATGTTGAAATTTCATCATTATAGACCATTTTGGGATCGTTCGACAGGTCCGGAGTCATCGTTTTTCATCCGAAAATAGATTTTTTGGACTGTACCAAAAATGATTCAAAATGTCAATTGGATCATGCCTCATGTTGAATAACCACTTTTTAAACCCTCACAGTGACCAAAATTGCCATTTTTACAGAGTTTTGCTTACTCAAAAGCTTCCATTTTCACCCGTTTCAGGCAGAGAAATGACTTTAAACACACTTATTCTAGTTGACAAAGTCATAATTCACATCCAACAGTAATTTAGAGTCAAAAGATTAAATGTTGAAATTTCATCATTATAGACCATTTTATGATCGTTCGACAGGTCCGGAGTCATCGTTTTTCATCCGAAAATTGATTTTTTGGACTGTACCAAAAATGATTCAAAATGTCAATTGGATCATGCCTCATGTTGAATAACCACTTTTTAAACCCTCACAGTGACCAAAATTGCCATTTTTACAGAGTTTTGTTTCCTCAAAAGCTTCCATTTTGACCCGTTTCAGGCACAGAAATGACTTTAAACACACTTATTCTAGTTGACAAAGTCATAATTCACATCCAACAGTAATTTAGAGTCAAAAGATCAAAT
>NW_028249256.1:0-57888 GCF_964263255.1 Lissotriton vulgaris
GTTAGTAAAATGTCATTGCCACCGAAGACCCTCAATTACTGTGGATCATGTGGTTTTTGAAATTCAGTGGAATCTTTTCCAACATAGACGCTGTCTCTACAACTCACCAGGTCTCTGCCCGGGAACCCGTGTCTGCCAGCACTTGCGATCCTGCCCTTAACAGAACGCCGCATGGAGGGACAACGCGCAGGACTGCCCGCGAGGCCCCAGACCACATCTCCCAGGGGGCCTAGCGGCGCGCACAGTCCGTGACGCAGCACTAGGGCGACTGAGGCCCACAAGAGCGGCCGCGCACTCCCGCAGCGCGGGAATCTTTTCCAACATAGACGCTGTCTCTGCAACTCCCAGGTCTCTGCCCGGGAACCCGCGTGTGCCAGCACTTGCTGTCCTGCCTTTAACGGAACGCCGCACAGAGGGACAATGCACAGGACTGCCTGCGAGGCCCTGGACCACATCTCCCAGGGGGCCTAGCGGAGCGCACAGTCCGTGACGCGGCACTAGGGCGACTGAGGCCCACAAGAGCGGCCGCGCACTCCCGCAGTGCGGGATTCTTTTCCAACATAGACGCTGTCTCTGCAACTCACCAGGTCTCTGCCCGGGAACCCGTGTGTGCCAGCACTTGCTGTCCTGCCCTTAACGGAACGCCGCACAGAGAGACAACGCGCAGGACTGCCCGCGAGGTCCCGGACCACATCTCCCATGGGGCGTAGCGGCGTGCACAGTCCGTGGGCGGCACTAGGACGACTGAGGCCCACAAGAGCGGCCACGCACTCCCGCAGCGCGGGAATCTTTTCCAACATAGACGCTGTCTCTGCAACTCACCAGGTCTCTGCCCGGGAACCCGTGTCTGCCAGCACTTGCTGTCCTGCCCTTAATGGAACGCCGCATGGAGGGACAATCCTGGTCAGTACGGTCGCACCTCCTGCCGCGTGGCCACCCCGAGTGTGCCCGTTCTCCTTCCGCTGCCGCCGCCGCCGATTCTCTCATGTGCCCTGTAACCTGCTAACTGTAAGCTGTCCCTGACTGTCCCTGTGCCTGCTTGTTGTCCCTGACTTTCCCTGTGCCTGCCTGTTCTCGTGCCTATCTTTCCGCCGTTTTTCCCGCTCTCTAGTGTGTGCCCTGTCCCTTTGCCCTTGCCCATCGCTGTCCCCTGGCCCACCCCGCTCCCTGCCGCTGCTCCCCCGCGGCCCCACCCCGCTCCTTCCAGCATCCTCGCACGCTCCCCCCCACTCGCCACCCCGCTCCCGCCTCCCAGCTGCTCCTCCCTCGCCCCGCCCCCCCACTACGCCATTTATGGCGGAGTCCACGCGTACGAGCAGCGTTGACGTGCAGCAGGCACACCGATTGTGCACCGAAGGCACGCCATAGGTAAGCCCGTCTGCGCCCGTCCGCGCCTGGACCACACCCAGTGCCAGGACCCCTGGCCCCCACCGCTGCAAGACGACACAACAGACCTACAACGCCGCCGCCCTCAATGCACTCAATTCAGGCTGGAACCCCGTCTGCTGCCGGGCCGCCCCGAAACGCATTCACGGACCCTTCACCTGCAGAACCTGCAAGTTCACCTGCCTCCTAACCTGCACCGCACCTGCCAAGCCAAGCACCAGCAGCAACCTCAAGTGCATCCTGCTCAACACCCGCTCCGTCCACAGACACGCCGTGGAACTCTGGAACCTCATTGACACATCATCACCAGACATCGCCTGCTTCACGGAAACCTGGATGAACGTCTCCTCAGCCCCCGACATCGCCATCGCCATCCCGGACGGGTACAAGATCATCAGGAGGGACCGCGTCAACCAGACCGGAGGAGGCATCGCCATCGTCCACAAGAACACCATCCGCATCACGACCGACTCCAACGACACCTTCACCGCCGCCGAACACCTCCACTTCCAGATTCACACCGACCCAAAGACGACCCTCAGAGGCACCCTCATCTACAGTCCCCCGGGACCACGCACACAATTCAGCGAAGACATCACAGACTTCTTCAGCCCACACGCCCTCCCCTCCGCCAACTACATCCTCCTAGGGGACCTCAACTTCCACCTGGAGAACAACAAGGACCGCAACACCGCCGCCCTGCTGGACAACCTCGCCAACCTCGGACTCAAGCAACTGGTCAACACCCCCACCCACTACGCCGGCCACACACTTGATCCCATCTTCTCATCCAGCAAGCACATCACCTTCAGCCACTCCACCAAACTCCACTGGACCGACCACAGCTGCGTCCACTTCAGCTTCAGAAGAACCACAACCCACCACCACCCGCAACAGGTTCCTCACAGAAGCTGGATCAAGATCACTGCCGACTAGCTCACCACCTCCCTCAGCCAGAACCCACCCGCCAGCACAACGGACCCAAACGAAGCAGCCCGCAACTTCATGCAGTGGCTGACCACCTGTGCCGACGACCTCGCACCACTGAAGAACCATCCCAGCAGACCCAGGCGCAAGAAGGCCTCCTGGTTCACCGACAAACTCAAGGACTCCAAGAAGACCTGCTGCACCCTCGAGAAAGCCTGGCTCCTCGACCAGACCAATGACAACATGACCGCCCTCAAACACGCCACCCGCAAGCACCACCAGCTCATCCGCACCACCAAGAAGAAATCACTGAAGGAACGACTTGACAACAATGCCCACGACAGCAAGGAACTCTTCACCATCGTCAAGGAGTTCTCCAACCCCAGCACCAGCAACAACGACATCACTCCCTCACAAGATCTCTGCGACTCTCTCGCCTCGTTCTTCCACCGCAAGATTGCCGACATCCACAACAGTTTTGGCGCACCATCCACGCACCCAACCGTCGAACCAACGCCCCCACCGCCACCCTCGGCACCTGGACCACGGTGACCACCGAAGACACAGCCCGCACGATGAACACCATCCACTCCGGATCTCCGACCGACCCCTGCCCCCACCACGTCTTCAACAAGGCCCACTCCACCATCGCACCCCAACTCCCGGACGTCATCAACATCTCCATCAACACCGCCACCTTCCCGGAGAGCTGGAAGCATGCCGAGCTCAGCGCCCTACTAAAGAAACCAACAGCGGACCCCACCGACCTCAAAAAATTCCGCCCCATCTCGCTCCTCCCTTTTCCTGCCAAAGTCATCGAGAAGATCGTCAACAGACAGCTTGCTGCCTTCCTCGAGACGAACGGATCCCTCGACCCCCCGCAGTCCGGTTTCAGAGCCAACCACAGCACCGAGACTGCCCTCATCGCAGCCACCGACGACATCCGAGACCTGCTCGACAACGGGGAAACAGCGGCACTCATCCTCCTGGACCTCTCTGCAGCGTTAGACACTGTCTGCCACCGCACCCTAGTTCAACGCCTCAGCAACATCGGCATCCAAGAGAAGGCACTGGAGTGGATCATCTCGTTCCTCGCCGGTAGAACACAGAGAGTCCGCCTCCCCCCATTTCGATCCGAGGCCACCGAAGTCATGTGCGGCGTTCCGCAAGGATCATCACTCAGCCCCACCCTCTTCAACGTCTACATGAGACCTTTTGCTGCCATCGCACGCCAACACAACCTCAGCATCATCTCCTACGCCGACGACACCCAGCTGATCCTCTCCCTCACCAGAGACCCCAACACCGCCAGAACCAGCCTGCACGGAGGGATGAAAGACGTCGCCGAGTGGATGAAGAACAGCCGCCTGAAACTGAACTCAGACAAGACGGAAGTCCTCATCCTGGGACCATCGCCCTCCGCCTGGGACGACTCCTGGTGGCCCCCAGCCCTGGACACCGCTCCCAAGCCAACAGACCACGCACGAAACCTAGGCTTCATCCTGGAATCCTCCCTCTCGATGACCAGACAAGTCAACGCCGTCTCCTCATCATGCTTCCACACCCTACGCATGCTTCGCAAGATCTTCCGATGGATCCCGTCGGAAACCAGGAAGATGGTCACCCAGGCCCTCGTCACCAGCCGACTGGACTACGGAAACACCCTCTACGCCGGAACCACAGCCAAGCTACAGAAAAAACTCCAACGCATCCAGAACGCCTCCGCCCGACTAGTCCTGGACATCCCCCGACGCAGCCACGTCTCCTGCCACCTGAGGAACCTGCACTGGCTCCCTGTCAACAAGAGGATCATGTTCAGGTTCCTCACCCACGCACACAAGTCTCTCCACGACCTGGGCCCCAAGTATCTCAATGACCGCCTGACCTTCTACACGCCCACCCGCCAGCCTCGCCTTCGCCGCCATACCACGCATCCGAAGAGCCACCGCCGGAGGCAGATCCTTCTCCTACCTGGCGGCCAAGACATGGAACTCCCTGTCCATCCACCTTCGGCTGACCCAGGACTATCTCGCCTTCAGGAGACAACTCAAGACTTGGCTGTTCGAGCAGTAGTGGACCCCTTCCCCCAAGCGCCTTGAGACCCTTCCGGGTGAGTAGTGCGCTATACAAGTGTTATGATTGATTGATTGATTGATTGATTGATTGATTGATTGACTGCCCGCGAGGCCCCTGACCACATCTCTCAGGGGGCCTAGCGGCGCGCACAGTCCGTGACGCGGCACTAGGGTGACTGATGCCCACAAGAGCGGGCGCACAATCCTGCAGCGCGGGGTTGGGTTGGTTCAAAAGAACACCTCAACCTAGTGCCTGAAGCCACTCCATATACTGTGGTATTGACTAATGTTCCCAGATAATCATTACACCAGGATGAGCACTGGGCTTCATTGAGAAATAAGTCACTTTTTTACCTAAATAACAAGACTGGGCTAGGAGGCCATCTATTTAGGGAGTGTAAAATGGCTCACAGGGTTTCGTGGATTGGAAGGTCTCCCAAAGCTTGCAGAGGTGATTGGGTGGTGCTGAACCTTGGCTCTCCCTCCTTAGTTAAAACGATTTTAGATAGAGCTGGTTCCAAGTTCTTTAGTGAAGCAGATATAAGTATCATACCTCTTGGTTTCTTCTATAGGAATAACCAACCTCTGCTCACACCACAGGGTGTCTTACAGGCAACTCATGTAGCCCATGGACCATACGAATACAATGTACCAATTCACAATGCCTTTAGCTCAGTCTCCGGTTTGGATAGTAATGATTGACTGGGCAATCCCGTAGATAATGATGTACCATTTCTTTCAATAGCTCCCGTGACCAATGGTTTTCATGTATTGTTGCAAAGGGAATGTTCCCAGTCTTTGACAATTGGTGCTGGAGTCCCCGAACAAAAGGATCATCTTGATGTGCCCATTGGTCGTTTAGTAAATGCTCAGGGTAGATCTCGTATTGAAGACGACTTGTTCCAAAGGTTGGACCGTGTTTTGTTCAGGAATGGTGTAAATCCCTGTGAAATTATTCCTGATTCCTTGTTACAACTCACAGGGTTAAGTATTGGATCATGGAATATAGCGGGTTTAACAAATAAGACTGCCTCAAGTGAATGGTCCTCTTTTATTGAAGGGTTTGACATTTTGTGTTTTCAAGAGTCTTGGGCGGTAGATCAAGTTGTTCGCCCAGGCTATGTAAATTTTTATAAAAAATCTGTTCAAGGTGAGCGGGGTCGCCCAAAAGGAGGATTAACAATGTGGGTCAGGCAAAGTCTAAATTGGAGGTTGGAGGAGATATGACAGACTCCCATGATGTCCTTATTATAAAGGTTAGCAAGTGTATATTCCCGGACTTCCTCCTAATTACTGTTTATTCTAGAGGCTTACAAGGAGGAAAGGTCGCCCAAACTGTAGCGTTCCTTGATGAATTCTTAATTAATTACGAAGGAGGAATTCAAATACTAATGGCTGGTGATTTTAATTGTACATTTGAACGCCTGGACTCTCACAACATGTTTTTAACTACAGTGGAGGATGACAAGTGGTCAATTCCTCCCCTTGATTTGGAGCCTATTAAGAGATGGTCCAGGCCGCTCTACAACTCAAGGTATTGTGTCTTGAACACGGTTTGAGAGCTGCCAATGGTCGCTCCCCATCAGATAAAAAGGGGTCACCCACGTTTGTCTCAGGCTCGCGTTCTAGTCGTATTGATTATTTTCTTCTATCTATGGAGCTTTGTTTTTTATTAAAGATATGAAGGTCATTCCACGTTTGGAGAGTGATCATTATCCTTTACTCCTTTATATGGAGGGGATAATCTCCAAAACAAACCTAATACAGGAATTCTCTTGAAGTAGTTTTAACAAATGACTCTCGCAGGCTTAAATGGTCAACTGTGGCAAGTAAGGCTGATCAATTGGAACTGATGGGCAGCATGTTAGCTGAATCCATAGTTACCTTACAGGATGACAAATTGCAGGGCTCTCTCTTGTCTACGGTTACTAAGGTCCACAATTTTTTTTTAGTAATCTAAAAAAAAAAATGTATTGGCCGCTCCAAACCAAGACACACCGCCATGGTCCAGAAAGCTGCTGTCTGGTATAATTCTGCCTGCCGCTCTGCCCATGCACAATTAGCCTCGGCTATAAAAAAAAGTAAGGATGGCGTTTTGATACGTGAGAAAAGGGTGGCCTATAAGGTCGTTCAATCCCAAGCTAAGAGGGATTGGGACGAAGAACATTGGAAAGACTTGTTAGATTCCTGTAAGGGAAGGGACATGACTGCCTTTTGGCACATAGTTAAGTGGGGTAACAGGGAACCTAGCAATATACCATTTAATAATGTGACCCCCGACCTATGGATAGACCATTACAAGGGCCAGTTTGCAGCTAGTCAATTAGATCTAGCACCTTTTGTGATGCCCTCGTATGTCCCTATAGTATTTTTTACCAAAAAGGAAGTAGAAACTGCTCTCCTTCAGGTCCCAAGAGGTAGAGCTCCGGGGCTCGACTGCATCCCTGCTGACGTATTTTTACATGCTGTCGACTCCTGGGCATTGTACATTCAATTGCTTCTTAATGCTATCGTCCAAGGTGCTCCTCTTCTGTGTTCATCGGCAGGTGCGGTTATCTTACCGGTCTTTAAAAAAGGAGACCATTCACACCCTGGTAATTACAGGCCCATAAGCCTGATTGATTGTATTCAGAAGGTTATTGCCAGGGTGGTCTTGGGTAGAATTCAGGAATGGTTAGAGGATCTAAATATCATCTCTAATCTCCAAGCAGGTTTTCGCAAATCAAATAGTACTGTGGACCAGGTCTTAAAATGAATTTTAATATATTGGCGAACTGTTACACTGGGGAAAAGGGTGATTTACGCTGCCTTTGTTGATTTGAAGTCAGCGTTCGACCTGGTTCCTCTCCCCAAGCTTTGGTCAACCCTTTTGAAACTGGGCTTACCAGTGGAGCTTTTAGCTCTAGTGGTTAAACTCTATACCGAGAATTATGCCCAGTTCAGGTATGACGCACCTGGTCGGACCACGGATAAGTTCCCGGTGGAGAAGGGGGTGAGGCAGGGATGTGTCCTTGCACCAACCCTCTTCTCCATCTATATAAATAGGGTGGTAAATTATTTTAAAGAGTGTCCCACAGATGCTCCGTGCTTAGCTGGCAATAAGACCCCTCTCTTAATGTTCGCCGACGACACTCTCATATTATCAAAAACTAGGCAGGGCCTTCAGCGAACCCTTACAAGATTTGAAGAGTTTTGTGCAGACCATGACTTAATAGTTAACGTTGATAAAACGAAATACATGGTGCTGCACCATTCAAAGAAAACCATCGGGGATGTGAAGATGAGTGATAGGTCTCTAGAACAACTGGAAACATTTTCATACCTACGGTTTTAATTGATAGAAAACTTAACTGGAAAGCACAAATAGACTGTCTCACTGTAAAACACGCCCAACTTACTGGTGTTTTGCTCAGAGAGCATAAACGGTCGTATACCAAACCAATAGCCCCAGTCCTTCAGATATATAACAACAAAATTGGTGCTTCTATTTTATATGGGGCTGAGCTGTGGGGTCACTCCAATCTGAACAAACTAGTGTTGGGCCAGAATAGATTTTTAAGGTCCATCATTGGTCTTCCCCAATCTACACCGACAGTTCCTCTCCTTTTGGATCTGGGCTGCCAATCAATTAAAGATATGGCCAGATATAGGTTGTTAGCCTACTGGAGACGGCTCTGGGTTACTCCCAAACTTGAGCACTATGCCCAGGCAGTCCTAGAGGTGAGGGATATGGACACTAAACATACGATTGTTTGGTTTGCTACCATCAAAAACATGGTATATGATTTAGAGCTGAAACACCTGTGGGACACCCCTATGGGAAGTATTTTTCCTAGTAAAATGGAGTTGAAGGCAGCTTATTGGAATTACATCACTATGAAGCGCTTTTCACTTTGTTCTCATGGTTCTTTGACGAAGGCTTTTATTGACAAAAAAACATGAAATTAAATGGGAGGGTTACTGGGATCTCATTACGTCTACTCGTGACAGAAAACTATTTCATCAGTTCAGGGTTGGAACTTTGCCTTTATATTCCTTTACCTCTAAATAGTGTGGGGCAATATGTAGTGACTGTCCCTTCTGTCCCGATGTAAATGAAACAGTGACCCATGTCTTTTTTGTTTGTCAAGGATATATTGCACCCAGGATAATGGCTTAAACCTATATGTGCTAATTTGGGTACTGGATCTTGCCTAGAGGCCTTCAGAATCTTAAAATGTTCTTTTGAAGGCCAAATAGTGGTTGGAATTGCTAAATTCCTAGGATGGGTATGGGTGCTCAGACGCAAACATGTGAAATAAATGTAATTGATTTCATAATTTCATGTAAATATATTAATTTATTGAATAAATTGCATTTTAAAAAATAATATATATATATAGTTTAGAAGAGTAAATCTCAGATAGTTTTACACATAACATTAATATAATGTAAATTAAATAAATTCAAGTGACCTTTCATACTATAAATAAATATATACTTAAATGAACATACACACATAAATGTATATATATATTACCTACTGGCTATCGCCAGTAGGTATATATAGTTAGGATTTTTTCTCTATGGGACTTTTGAAAATTCTATGTCTAATAACTTTGGCGTTTGTGGACGGAATCGGCTGAAATTTTCAGGAAAATGGCACATTTTGTTTCTGAGCAGCCCCTGACAATTTGGGGGGGTTTCATCAAGGGGGGGGCGAGAAAAAAGGGGGGTCCCAAAACGCGTTTTTCCCATGTTAATTTCCATAGGGCGGTTGGACTCACTTTTAGCTCGAACGGCTGAATGGATTTGCACGAAACTTGGCAAAATTGTAGGGACTGTTAGCCCGATGTGCCTTTGCTAGGTCTCAATATATGTGCTTCAGTGGATTTTGAGAAATTAACGTTTAAATCAAGATATATATCTGTAACAGCGCTCCGGGCAGCGATCCGGTCCGCTTACTTTTCGCTTATCGGAACTTTGCGCGCAGAAAGCTGATTGGCTCTCCGGTGTCTGTCAACATTCTAAACAGTCCGGAGCGGCCGCCATCTTGTCTCTCGGTAGGATCGAGAGAGAAGAAGAGGTGGAAAACGAAAGGGGAATTTAATGAAAGGGGGCAAGGTATCCCCCTCTTGACCCCCTAGGAATGTTGTTGGGGTTATTAAAGGGTCCCGTGGGGAAAAAAAAAAAAAAAAAGATTTTTCACGGTAGAAGCGCTTCACGGGCCGCGAACTGGGCCGCAAACTGGTAGCGAAACGGGAATTCGCCATTTTGTGCTTCGTTAATTAAATTACTAGGTATAAGTGGGTGCGGGAGACGTATCCTAATCCCCTATGTTTCCTGAGGGTGGCTGAGGAGGCTGATATATGTTGATACATCTCTTCCAGCGGCTGCGCCATCTTGCCTTTTTTCCAATGCCACAATTTTGTCGTGCACGGCAGCCATTTTAGATGCCAGGCTGGTCCCAGGCTATCACCTAACCCTGCGGATGTAGTTTATGGCCCCAGCTGTAGAGAATTCAGACATGCCAATCCTCCCGATTCAGGCGTGTGACTACTGATTTCAGTGCTAGTCTCCCGCCTCCCGATTTCTGCAAGCAAAAACTCGGGGGCATATTACGAACAACTAGCGTTAATTTTTGTCTCTAACTTGTTTAGAGACAAAAATTATCGCCGTACATCGGCGATTTTTATCGCAGATAAACCTTGCTATTATCGCAGAAAAGTCAGCGATATTCATGTATTATCGAGCAAATGCTCTTAGCCATGTTATCCACCTCCCATTGGATAACATGGCTAAGAACTGCTCAGGGCAGGTGTTAGATTTTGGAGATATTCGCGCTTAGCGCGAATATCTCCAAAAGTTGGTAATAGAAGGTAGCGATGTTAGGGACTGTTTCCAGTCGCTAACATCTTGGCACGCCACTTTGCATGTCATTAGTGATAAGTATCACTGACATGCAAAGCAGGGCCCAAGATGGTCGCTATCTCCTTTTAGCTGTCACTAACTGGTGTTAGCGACAGCTTGGTAATAGGGAAATAATTTTATCTCCGCTTTCATGGCTTTTAAAGCCAAAAAAGCGGAGATAAACCCCCTTGATAATATGCCCCACGATTCCTTGGGGTTTCAGTTGACAGGGCTTGGTATTGTGTTACATGGTAATTTTTCCATGAAACGTCAGAGGGTCGATGCAGGGGTTCTAGAAGAGGTGATAAACCATTTAAGCCTCATGAACAAGCGCATGGTCTTTTAAAGATTTGTGAAGTACTCGGGGCGGCGGTGTGTGTGTGCCCTCTTTCAGGAGCTGGCGGGGGGGACTGCCAGCAACTTGCCAGGCCAGGCAGTGTTCAACACGTGCATCACCCTTTCTCTGCTTGCTATTGCGCTCCATGCTTCGGAAAGGTAAGAAAAAGAACGTGCATTTGAGTTTGAAATGTCCGATCCTGCAGCAGCACACTTCCAAAGCCCACACATGACAATAACCCGATTCAAGGCCCCATTCACCCGTTTTTAAAAAAATAGATAACACTCCAACAAAGTAAGGTTATAAAACTTTATTAACTATTAACTTTAACGAACGGAACAAAAACTAAAAACATTTAAACATTTCTCAACACAAAAAGCAACAATGGTTAGAAGCTGTCTTTTGTGCGAATAGTCCCAAGGCAGCACAACGTGCAGAGTTCTGGACGGCACCCAGGTGATGTCGCCTGGGTGCCGCACTGGTTTAGGGATCCTACAATGCAGCACAGAAAAACAGCGTGGGGCGTCCCGGGTGGTGCGGGGGGAGGCCTCGTCAGTAGCGGTCTGTGTCCAGTGTCACATGGCTGACACAACATGTACGACAGGCACCCAGGTGATGTCCAGTAAACTGCCGCACTGGTTTTGGTATCCTACAATGCTACTCCGAAAATTGGCGTGCGGCGGCCCGGGGGGGGCGTGGGGGAGGCGGCGTGAACGGGCCTCCCCAGGTGGCGGCCATCTAGCTGAGTTGCGCCCGCTCTTGCGGCTACAGCGTCTCGCTCACCATGTTGTTGAGTTGCTCCCACTCTTGCAGTGCAGCGATAGGCGGCTGCCACATGGCTCTTAAAATGGCGGACGGCTCCTCGGTTTTGGGCCTGGTCCACTGAAATGGCCCTGGGACACTTTGGAACTCGGACGCTTGCCTGCTAGGGCTTGGGCTCCATTCTCGAAAAGCGTCCCCTCAGCCGTGAAGATTGTACAAAAGTCTTGGGGGCCCCCGACTCCCGCAGGCTTCCGGTGGGGAGCGGCTGCCATGATTGCTCGCGGAATGACCACGACGGAGCCACGAGATGGTGGTGCTCTCATGCTGACGCCAGCTTCAGTCTGAATGATCCAGAAACAAGGTGGGGCTTTCATCGTTTGGGAAAAAAAAATGTTCTAAACCAATGAAAAGTGTTATTTTTAGGTCATATGACCAAGCCTTCCATCTTTAGGAAACCAAAAGTAAAATGAACCAATGAAAAGTTTTATAAAGAAGTCACATGACCTGTTATGCGGCATAGGGCTACAAAAACCGTAGAAAATCCGTTGGCACGTGAGGCGGCGTCAGTAGCGGACCGATGTGCGAATAGGCCGAAGGCAGCACAACGCGCTGAGATCCGGATGGCACCGAGGTGGTGTCAAGCAAATTGCCGTACTGGTGTGGCCATCCTACAATGCTGCGCCGAAAGACGGCGTGTCCAGCTGAGTTCCGGTCACTCTTGCGGTACAGTGAGTCGAACGCGCCGAGATCCGGATGGCACCGAGGTTGTGTCCAGCAAGTTGCTGCACTGGTGTGGCCATCCTACAATGCTGTGCCGAAAGTCGGCGTGGGTTGCCCCGTTGGCTTATGAGGTGATGTCAGTAGTGGACCGATGTGTGAATAGGTCGGAACCAGCACAAGGCGCCAAGATCCGAATGGCAAGTCCTGGATATTGAGTGCCATAGTTGAGAGTTCTGAGCTGTGCTTGTAAGACTATCTGAAGCTTATTTGCACCTGCTGCAGTTTCACTGTTGCCCAAGGTGGTGTCCAGCAAATTGCTGCAGTGGTGTGGCCATCCTACAATGCTGCGCCGAAAGACGGCGTGTCCAGCTGAGTTCCGGTCACTCTTGCGGTACAGTGAGTCGAACGCGCCGAGATCCGGATGGCACCGAGGTTGTGTCCAGCAAGTTGCCGCACTGGTGTGGCCATCCTACAATGCTGCGCCGAAAGACGGTGTGACCAGCTGAGTTCCGGTCACTCTTGCGGTACAGTGACTCGAACGCTCCGAGATCCGGATGGCACCGAGGTGGTGTCCAGCAAGTTGCCGCACTGGTGTGGCCATCCTACAATGCTGCGCCGAAAGTCAGTGTGGGGTGCCCCGTTGGCCTATGAGGTGATGTCAGTAGTGGACCGATGTGTGAATAGGTCGGAAGCAGCACAAGGCGCCCTGCACTGTTGAGCTTTTTTCAATGCCTGTTTTTTGTTGTTTCCCCTCCATCAAAAACAAAAAAAAATATATAAAACTGCAAAAATACAAAAAAATGTTTAGAAAAGCAGTGCTTGTAAGACTGTCTGAAGCTCCTTTGCACCTGCTGCAGCTTCACTATTGCCCTGGTGTGGACAAAGATCGCCCATGACTTAGGCTGATTGAGAGTTTGTAGAAAAATGGCTTCAGATTTTCCACATATTACTCTTCAACATTCTTCCTAAATGTAACAATGTGAGACTCACTAGGAGAACGGCTGTTTATCTTTCCTTTCAAAATGCTGCCAACAATATTTTCTGAATGGAAGACACCATCTTGTAGCATAAAGGGCCGAAAGGGGTTCTGGTCTGGCCGATTGTTGGTGAAGACATTTTGACTATATCTTGGACCTGCCCGGCCTCGCCCAAAATGGCGCCGGTATAAATGGGACTCGTAACTCCTTGCCCGCAAATGTATATCTAGAAAATGTTATTGTAAGTGGCCCTGTCTTATTTTAATTACAAAATGTACGTCCACCGATTCCGCAACTGTTAGACACCTTAGTTCTTGCAACCTAATGGCCCGCTCGTTACGTTCCTCTACAGTGTAAATGTCTCCTCATCATATACGATTTCAGTTTGCTCCGTGGCCGGCCCACGTGGTTATAGGCCCGTATTTGTATACTGATATTTTCACAATAAAGGTTTTTAAAACAAAACACGGTAGTAGTATTTACATTGGTAAAGTTTTTACTTTTAGTCACTGTTTTCGAATCAGTAAAAGGCAAGTGAAATAAAGCAGTCCAATTACATGACGGATAAAAGGTATAATATGTAGGAACGCAGTAAAGATAAATGGTCAAGGGCAGTTGTGTTTTTCATTTCTGCAACATAAAGTGATCGATAAGAATCTGATAATCAGGCGTATCGGCGACTAAGACAGCAGGCCGAGTCTCTCTTACTCAACGGCTCCGTCATGGAACGAAGAAACGCCCTTTTTGTCGAAAAAGGAATATATTTTACTTGCAGGACAGTTGTAAATTTTCCGGGAAAGTACATTAGCCTGGAATATTATAACATATGTTTGAAAAAAAAATAATGTTCGAAAAAAATAAAAAGCGTAATTTTTAGGTCATATGACCAAGCTTTTCATCATTAAATTAACAAAAGTAAAATGAACCAATGAAAAGTTTTATTAACAAGTCACATGACCTGTTATGCTTACGTTACGCGCTGCGCGCCGCGCCTCGGATCACTTCCGGGTGCGCTAACGCGGCGTGCCATAAAACGCATTACGCGACAACGTAGGTCAAGAATATAGTCTAAATGTCTCCACCAACCAGCGTTCAGAACACAACCCCTTTCAGCAGTCCAAAAAGTTCTGTTAAATGACAACAGAGGGGACAGGCAACAAGAACCATCAGTCAAAGAGGGGAGGGCAAGTTCTTCTCTTCCGGTTCATGTTGGGGCGCTACCGGAACTGATCGAATTGGTAGTCTATAGTGTTTCTGAATGTTTCAGACTAAAGCTGGCGTCAGCATGAGACCACTACCATCTCGTAGCTCCGTCGTGGCCATTCCACGAGCAATCATGGCAGCCGCTCCCCACCAGAAGCCTGCGGGAGTCGGAGGCCCCCAAGACTTTTGTAGAATCTTCACGGCTGAGGGGACGCTTTTCGAGAATGGGACCCAAGCCCTAGCAGACAAGCGTCCGAGTTCCAAGGTGTCCCAGGGCCATTTTAGTGGACCAGGCCCAAAACCGAAGAGCCGGCCGCCATTTTGAGAGTCCTGTGGCAGCCGTTTATCGCTGCACCGCAAGAGCGGGCGCATCTCAACTACATGGTGAGCGAGACGCTGTAGTCGCAAGAGCGGGCGGTAAACAGCTGAATGGCGGAAGAGGCACAGTGTAGCAAAAGCGGGCGGAATGGCAACTAAAACGATAAAGGGGCGCCCCACTACAGCTTGTCTTCAGGTCAAACGGATTGTGGGACAAGGTCCAGAATTGAAGAGTCATCAAAAGGCAAAAAGTTCCGCCGGACCCCGGGAGCCGGCCGCCTATGTCGGGGGCGATCTCAGGCTACACCAGTGCTATAAGACTTGGGGAGGGTGTCGGAGCCAAGCGTCTTCTCCGAGTCCATGGCCATCACACCGCCCCTCGGGGGCCTCCGTCAAGCGGTTTAGGGAGGTACCATATAACATTGTTTTCAAATGCAGTCAGGTCCACAAACGACCCTCACTTACTTTGGAATAGTGAAGCTGCAGTAGGTGGAAATAAGCTTCAGACAGTCTTACAAGCACTGCTTTTGTAAACATTTTTTTTTTTTTTTGTATTTTTGCAGTTTTATATATATTTTTTTGTTTTTGATGGAGGGGAAACAACAAAGCACAGGCATTGAAAAAGGCTCAAACTCAGAACTCTGAACTATGGCACCCAATATCCAGGACTTTCCATCCGGATCTTGGCGCCTTGTGCTGCTTCCGACCTATTCACACATCGGTCCACTACTGACATCATCTTATAAACCAACGTTATGTAAATAGTTATTTAATAAAATGTTTTACCCTGTTTCTTTGCTGGTGTGTTGTCTATATTTTTAATATTTGCATAGGGTTTGTCGTTATTTTGGGCGGGGTGGGTGACGGAGCCGAGCTGTCTTGCAGCCCTCATGGTGTGGAGCTCAGTTCATCTCACTATTTTCGTATTTCTCATGAAGGGTTGTTTATAATATTTCTATTTTAGCGAGGTCAAAAAGAGATCCAATTAGTGGCCTACTGATTTTGCTCGATTACTTTTATTTTTTTACACGATTTTTCACGATCTGCAAAGACTTAACAGAGTATTGCGACTTTGTGCTTGTTTGTAAATAGAGAATGAACCAAAGAGAATCAATTGAAAAACAGTAAATGCTTGGATAATAATCAATCAAATGGAGAGACAAGCAGGCAGGACGGATTACAACGGGGGTAAAGGCCTGCGTTAACTACTCTTCACTATCTGCAAAGAGAGAGTACTACTAAGAGAAAAGAGGGGAGGGGGGCAGCGTTCAAAGCACATCAGCGTGCATAAATACGAAAATGTTTTTATCTATCACGTACTTTACATTTTAATGCTTTTCATATTTGCTATTAAAAAACCAATGAAATTCACAGAAAAAAACATAGGTTATAGTGGATATATAGTTAGGAATTTGCATTTACAAAACCTTGAAAATTCAATGAAAAAACCATTGGTTTTAGGCCATATATAGTTAGAAATTAGCATTTACAAAACCTTATTATACTCGCATAAAACCATTGAAATTCCATATATAGTTAGAAGCGCTAACTATATATCGCGCACCCGCAATCCACTGCTGATGATGTCACATATTACATCATTCATGACATGGTCAGTGACATCACTGATGACATCACTGATGACATCTCAAATGACATCACTGATGACATCACTGATGACAACTCAAATGACATCACTGATGACATCTCAAATGACATCACTGATGACATCACTGATGACAACTCAAATGACATCACTGATGACATCTCATTTGTCATCACTGATCACATCACTCATGTGATAATACAATGAACCTCTTCAGACTCTAATATAACCTTACATACACTCAGTATAAACAGACACTCACAGACTGTCACTCATCCATGGAGTTACTCACACACCTAGTCAGTCATGCAAAGAATCAATCACACCTCCATTTCCTCAACTATACAGTTATACACATCTTACTTATTCAAACATATAATAACACATATTTACTCTCTTATATAATCCCTGATACAAGCTCACAGTGATCGATACAGCCACTCACACATTCACTGGCTCTTATGTTCAGTTATTTATATATGTCAACTCTCACATGTATTGTGTTTTACATACGTACTTACTTGCACATGTAGCAATGAGAAATCCATTCACTCACCAACACACCCATGCACAGTCAACCGCCCATATAGCTGTTTCCACATGCACTCTTGAACTCATACTCCTAGTGAATCAACTGCTTACACATCTATGCACAGAGTCACGTACCTCCCAGCCACCCACACACACACTCAGCCTCCCATTCAAATACTTGGGCAACCAATCAATAACCCATATGGCCACTCTTATAGCTACTGATCAACACATGCAGCAGCTTACACAACAACAAACATACTGATGCACAAATTAAGACAGTTTAGTCACTAACCCATGCACTCAGTGAGACACATTTAATCACTCTTTCATACAGTCAGTCATGCACCTACTAAATTCTTCATCCAGACACTTATACATCCACTCATTCTTCAATATGTAAAACATATTTAAACTTTACAGACACATACAATCACTGGATGTTGTGATCAGTGATGTTATCAGTGATGTCATTTGAGATGTCATCAGTGATGTCATCAGTGATGTCACTGACCATGTCATGAATGATGTAATATGTGACATCATCAGCAGTGGATTGCGGGTGCACGATATATAGTTAGCGCTTCTAACTATATATGGAATTTCAATGGTTTTATGCGAGTAAAATAAGGTTTTGTAAATGCTAATTTCTAACTATATATGGCCTAAAACCAATGGTTTTTTCATTGAATTTTCAAGGTTTTGTAAATGCAAATTCCTAACTATATATCCACTATAACCTATGGTTTTTTCTGTGAATATATATATATATATATGTTTGTGTATATTTATATATGTACATATACATATTCTAACCCTATTATTACAAAATATATTTTACATTAAAACACTTTTTATTTACTACAAAAAATCATATATATATATTTTTTTTCATATATATAAATACATAAAACTTAAAAAATAAAAAGCAAAATATTAAATAAATGACTAAATGCAATAAATCTTAAAATAATTTTCTAAAAATGTAAAAAAACTAAACTAGATCAAAAACAATATATATTTATAGATACATATATATATATATATATGTATATATATATATATATATATATATATATATATATTCACAGAAAAAACCATAGGTTATAGTCGATATATAGTTAGGAATTTGCATTTACAAAACCTTGAAAATTCAATGAAAAAACCATTGGTTTTAGGCCATATATAGTTAGGGATTTGCATTTACAAAACCTTATTTTACTCGCATAAAACCATTGAAATTCCATATATAGTTAGATGCGCTAACTATATATCGCGCACCCGCAATCCACTGCTGATGATGTCACATATTACATCATTCATGACATGGTTAGTGACATCACTGATGACATCACTGATGACAACATCCAGTGACTGTATGTTTCTGTAAAGTTAAAATATGTTTTACATATTGAAGAATGAGTGGATATATAAGTGTCTGGATGAAGGATTTACTAGGTGCATGACTGACTGTATGAGTGAGTGATTAAATGTGTCTCACTGAGTGCATGGGTTAGTGACTAAACTGTTTTAATTTGTGCATCATTATATCTGTTGTTCTACAAACTGCCGCATATGTTGATCAGTAGCTATATGAGTAACTGTATGGGTTATTGATTGGTTGTCCAAGTATTTGTATGGGAAACTGAGTGTGTGTGTATGGGTGGCTGGGAGGTGTGTGACTCTGTACATAGATGTGTGAGTAGTTGATTCACTATATGTATGGATTCAAAAGTGCATGTGGAAACAGCTGTATGGGCGGTTGACTGTGCATGAGTGTATTAGTGAGTGAATGGATATCTCAGTGCTACATGTCAAAGTAAGTACATATGTAAAACACAGTACATGTGAGAGTTGACATCTATAAATAACTGTGCATAAGAGCCAGTGAATGTGTGAGTGGCTGTATGGATCATTGTGAACATGTATCAGAGATTGTATAAGAGAGTAAAGTAAATATGTGTTAGTATATGTTTGAATAAGTAAGGTGTGTATAACTGTATAGTTGAGAAAATGGAGGTGTGATTGATTTTTGGCATAACTGACTAGGTGTGTGAGTAACTCCATGGATGAGTGACAGTCTGTGACTGTCTGTTTACACTGATTGTATCTAAGGTTATATTAGAGTCTGAAGAGGTTCATGGTATTATCACATGAATGATATCATCAGTGATGTGATCAGTCATGTCAAATGAGATGTTATCAGTGATTTTATCAGTGATGTCATTTGAGATGTCATCAGTGATGTCATCAGTGATGTCACTAACCATGTCATGAATGATGTAATATGTGACATCATCAGCAGTGGATTGCGGGTGCGCGATATATAGTTAGCGCATCTAACTATATATGGAATTTCAATGGTTTTATGCGAGTAAAATAAGGTTTTGTAAATGCAAATCCCTAACTATATATGGCCTAAAACCAATGGTTTTTTCATTGAATTTTCAAGGTTTTGTAAATGCAAATTCCTAACTATATATCGACTATAACCTATGGTTTTTTCTGTGAATTTCAATGTTTTTTTAATAGCAAATATCAAAAGCTGTCAAATGTCAAGTACGTGATAGGTAAAAACGTTTTCGTGTTTATGGACGCTGATGTGCTTTGAACGCTGCCCCCCCCCCACTCCCCTCTTTTCTGTTAGTAGTACTCTCTCTTTGCAGATAGTGAAGGGTAGTTAACGCAGACCTTTACCCCCGTTGTAATCCGTCGTACCTGCTTGTCTCTCCATTTGATTGATTGTTATCCAAGCATTTACTGTTTTAGAATTGGTTCTCTTTGGATCATTCTCTATTTACAAACAAGCACAAAGTCGCAATACTCTGTTTAGTCTTTGCAGATAGTGAAAAATCGTGTAAAAAAATAAAAGTAATCGAGCAAAATCAGTAGACCACTAATTCGATCTCTTTTTGACCTCGGTAAAATACAAACATTAGGAACAACCCTTCATGAGAAATACGAAAATAGTGAAATGAACTGAGCTCCACACCATGAGGGCTGCAAGACAGCTCGACTCCGCCACCCACCCCGCCCAAAATAACGACAAACCCTATGCAAATATTATAAATATAGACAACACACCAGCAAAGAAACAGGGTAAAACATTTTATTAAATAACTATTTACATAACTATTTTATACTTTTTATTGCCCGATCCGGCTAGCTCAATCGATCGAGCATGAAACTCATGCACTGATAGCAAGCGTTGAGAGTTTGTAGAACGATGGCTTCAGATTTTCCACATACGGTGTAGTGGCGCAAACTGGGAGGGGGCGTTTGGATTCTACCCCTTCCCCAAATAAGATTTTCATACGTGAATGTTCGTTCATGCTTTCTGTCCCTGAGTTGCTTCGATGTCACTGCCTTACACAAATGGCCTAAGTCCTGGATGTTGAGTGCCATACTTCAGAGTTCTAAGCAGCGCTTGTAACAATGTTTAAACCTTATTTGCACCTGCTGCAGCTTCACTATTCAAAGTAAGTGGGGTCTGTTTGTGGACCTGACTGCATTGGAAAACAATGTGATACGGTGCCTCCCTAAACCGCTTGACGGAGGCCCCCGAGGGGCGGTGAGATGGCGCGGACTGAGAGGGGGCGCTTGGCTCCTGCCCCCTCCCCAAGTCGTGTTGCCCTGGTGTGGCCTGAGATCGCCCCCGGCATAGGCGGCCGGCTCCCGGGGTCCGGCGGATTTTTTTCCCTTTTGATGACTCTTCCATTCTGGACCTTGTCCCACAATCCGTTTGACCTGAAGACACGCTGTCGTGGGGCGCCCCTTTACCGTTTTAGTTGCCATTCCGCCCGCTTTTGGTACTCTGTGCCTCTTCCGCCATTCAACTGTTTACCGCCCGCTCTTGCGACTACAGCGTCTCGCTCACCATGTAGTTGAGTTGCTCCCGCTCTTAAGATTTAACCGAACTTTTTGGACTGCTGAAAGCGGTTGTCTTCCGACCGCTGGTTGGTGGAGACATTTTGACTATATTCTGGACCTGCATTGTCGCGTAATGCGTCATATGACGCGACGCGTTAGCGCACCCGGAAGTGCTCCGGTGCGCAAGGAGCAGCTTCCCGGAAACGATCCAGAGCGCGCCGCGCAGCGCGTAACGTAAGCATAACAGGTCATGTGACTTGTTAATAAAACTTTTCATTGGTTCATTTTACTTTTGTTTTCCTAATGATGTAAGACTAGGTCATGTGACCTAAAAATAACACTTTTCATTGGATTAAAACATTTTTTTTTCCCAAACGATGAAAGCCCCACCTTGTTTCTGGATGTTTCAGACTGAAGCTGGCGTCACCATGAGAGCACCACCATCTCGTAGCTCCGTCGTGGCCATTCCGCAAGCAATCATGGCAGCCGCTCCCCACCGGAAGCCTGCGGGAGTCGACGGCCCCCAAGACTTTTGTACAATCTTCAAGGCTGAGGGGACGCTTTCGAGAATGGAACCCAAGCCCTGGCAGACAAGCGTCCGAGTTCCAAGGTGTCCCAGGGCCATTTTACTGGACCAGGCCCAAATCCGAAGAGCCGGCCGCCATTTTAAGAGTCCTGTGGCAGCCGCCTATCGCTGCACCGCAAGAGTGGGAGCAACTCAACTACATGGTGAGCGAGACGCTGTAGCCGTAAGAGCGGGCGGTAAACAGCTGAATGGCGGAAAATGCACAGTGTAGCAAAAGCGGGCGGAATGGCGACTGAAACGATAAAGGGGCGCCCCACTACAGCAGTCGAGCCTCCGCCATGTGCTTCAAAACTGCATATGTATCTCGTGATATCAAGGTTGGGCAACCAGTACACAACAAGCAGTTACGAGTCCCATTTACACCGGCGCCATTTTGGGCGCGGCCGGGCAGGTCCAGGATCTAGTCAAACATAACAAATGAGGCTGACGTCTCTGAAGCAGTTGACGAACAGCAGGACATAGCAAATAAACATGAAGTCTCTAAAGCTGTTAACTCACTGCAGGACAAAACAAGTAAACCTGAAACCTCTGGAATAATTGTCGCTCAAAAGAACAACACACAAAACTCTGTAGAGCCTGAAGAAAGAAAAACAGAAGGGCACTGTAGTTTCAGACACACTTAACACTAATGACTAAACAAAGATATCGTCTGTTTATGAAGCAGTTATCATGTTCACAGAATTGACAAAGAAGTGTGCAGACACCAATGCTATTAAGAAACACAAGGAAATCCCTAACGCATCAGCATTCTCGGAAGAGGTTGACACAGATAACATCTTAAGGAACAAAGAAAGACAAAATAAGGATGAGGAAGTTATCACTTTAGTTTTTTCATCAGCTAGCGACAGCAAGAAACATATTGTAATGGAGATTAGAGAGGCTACGGATGAATTATCAAAAATATCAAAAGAAATGGCTACTCCCCCCTTTAGCAGATTAGCTAAATGTTTGCGTAATTTAGGCATAAAAGTTATATTATTGTTGTTGTTGTTATCGTTATAGTTCTGGTTAATTTCAAAAAATGTTTAAATATATTTACAGTTTTTGTTGCGTTCGTTATATTTAAAAGTTAATAAAGTTATATTATTGTTGTTGTTATCGTTATAGTAATAGTTTTCTTTGTAGATGTTTTTCCATCACCCGCCCAGGATATCACCACTGTTCCCCATGTCATAAAACCTTAGGATGTTCAATAACTGAAACAGCTAATATGGGTTTACTTACAGGGGACATCTTTTGTTCTATTTTGTAAAGTAAAACTATTGTGAACGCAAGTATTATACATAGTAAGTGTTTAATATAGCATTTGTCAGTCATTGGTTAAGCAGCTAGGACCTGTTCACTCTTGACACCCCAGGTGCTGTGTATGTTGCACTATAGTGCTGCATCGAGAAAACGGACAACCCTATTGATGTTGATTTTTCATTATTGATTATTGTAAAGAAATGGCGACTCCCCCCTTTAGCAGATTAGCTAAATGTTTGCGTAATTTAGGCATAAAAGTTATATTATTGTTGTTGTTGTTGTTATCGTTATAGTTCTGGTTAATTTCAAAAAATGTTTAAATATATTTACAGTTTTTGTTGCGTTCGTTATATTTAAAAGTTAACAAAGTTTTAAAATCTAACTTTGTTGGAGTGCTATATATTTTTAAAAAATCGGGTGAATGGGGCCTTGAATCGGGTTATTGTCATGTGTGGGCTTTGCAAGTGTACTGCTACAGGATCGGACATTTCAAACTCAAATGCACGTTCTTTTTCTTACCTTTCCGAAGCATGGAGCGCAATAGCAGGCAGAGAAAGGGTGATGCACGTGTTGAACACTGCCTGGCCTGGCAAGTTGCTGGCAGTGCCCCCCCGCCCGCTCCTGAAAGAGGGCACACACACACCGCCGCCCCGAGTACTTCACAAATCTTTAAAAGACCATGCGCTTGTTCATGAGGCTTAAATGGTTTATCACCCCTTCTAGAACCCCTGCATCGACCCTCTGACGTTTCCTGGAAGAATTAGCACGTAACACAATACCAAGCCCTGTCAGCTGAAACCCCCGAGAAATCATGGGGCATATTATCAAGGGGGTTTATTTCCGCTTTTTTGGCTTTAAAAGCCAAAAAAAAAGAGATACAATTATCTCCCTATTACCAAGCTGTCGCTAACACCAGTTAGTGACAGCTAAAAGGAGATAGCGACCATCTTGGGCCCCGCTTTGCATGTCAGTGATATTTATCACTAATGACATGCAAAGTGGGCGTGCCAAGATTTTAGCGACTGGAAACAGTCCCTAACCATCTCTATCTCCTATTACCAACTTTTGGAGATATTCGCGCTAAGCGCGAATATCTCCAAAACCTAACACCTGCCCTGAGCAGTTTTTAGCCATGTTATCCAATGGGAAGTGGATAACATGGCTAAGAGCATTTGCTGGATAATGCATGAATATCGCTGACTTTTCAGCGATATTCATGCATTGCGGCCGTTTTTTATCGCATTTGCGATAAACCTTGCTAATAGCAAGGTTTATGTGCGATAAAATTCGCCGATGTGCGGCGATAATTTTTGTCTCTAAACAAGTTAGAGACAAAAATTATCGCTAGTTGTTGGTAATATGCCCCCGGATTTTTCCTTGCAGGAATCGGGAGGCGAAAGACTAGCACTGAAATCAGTAGTCTCACGCCTGAATCGGGAGGGTTGGCATGTCTGGATACTCTACAGCTGGGGCCATAAACTACATCCGCAGGGCTAGGTGATAGCCTGGGTCCGGCCTGGAAAATCGGACACAGAGGAAGAGGAGTGTCAGAGGGTGCGGTAGTGAATAGGGTGAAAGGGAGGTGTCGGGCGGGCACAGGGTGTGATTCTCAGAGAAGAGCAGCGCAGATGGGGGGAAGTATATGGCCCATGCATGAGAGAGAGAGCGGGGGTGACCAGTGCGTGGGGGAGATGCTTGCGAGGGTGGGGAGCCATGCTGAGGATCGGCGGCGTGCAGAGAGTGGGCCTGGTCAAGGCATCTAAAATGGCTGCCGTGCACGACAAAATTGTGGCATTGGACAAAAAGGCAAGATGGCGCAGACAATGTTTATCAATAAGGATTCATTTATAACAAAATATTTACTCGCAGTGACAAAATGGTGGTCAACACTTCCTGATTTCCATCGAATCGAACGTTAACAAACGTCACGCAGCAAAAAAAAAAAAAAAGCTCACGCACAGAGCAGTTTTTAGCCATGTTATCCAATGGAAGGTGGATAACATGGCTAAGAGCATTTGCTGGATAATGCATGAATATCGCTGACTTTTCAGCGATATTCATGCATTGCGGCCGTTTTTTATCGCATTTGCGATAAACCTTGCTAATAGCAAGGTTTATGTGCGATAAAATTCGCCGATGTGCGGCGATAATTTTTGTCTCTAAACAAGTTAGAGACAAAAATTATCGCTAGTTGTTGGTAATATGCCCCCGGATTTTTCCTTGCAGGAATCGGGAGGCGAAAGACTAGCACTGAAATCAGTAGTCTCACGCCTGAATCGGGAGGGTTGGCATGTCTGGATACTCTACAGCTGGGGCCATAAACTACATCCGCAGGGCTAGGTGATAGCCTGGGTCCGGCCTGGACAATCGGACACAGAGGAAGAGGAGTGTCAGAGGGTGCGGTAGTGAATAGGGTGAAAGGGAGGTGTCGGGCGGGCACAGGGTGCGATTCTCAGGGAAGAGCAGCGCAGATTGGGGGAAGTATATGGCCGATGCATGAGAGAGAGAGCGGGGGTGACCAGTGCGTGGGGGAGATGCTTGCGAGGGTGGGGAGCCGTGCTGAGAATCGACGGCGTGCAGAGAGTGGGCCTGGTCAAGGCATCTAAAATGGCTGCCGTGCACGACAAAATTGTGGCATTGGACAAAAAGGCAAGATGGCGCAGACAATGTTTATCAATAAGGATTCATTTATAACAAAATATTTTATCGCAGTGACAAATTGGCGGTCAACACTTCCTGATTTGCATCGAATCGAACGTTAACAGACGTCACGCAGCAAAAAAAAAAAAAAGCTCACGCACAGCCGCTGGAAGAGATGTATCAACATATATGAGCCTCCTCAGCCACCCTCAGAAAACATAAGGGGATTAAGATACGTCTCCCGCACCCCCTTATACCTAGTAATTTAATTAAAACGAAGCACAAAATGGCGAATTCCCGTTTCGCTACCAGTTTGCGGCCCAGTTCGCGGCCCGTGAAGCGCTTCTACCGTGAAAAATCTTTTTTTTTTTATTTTCCCCACGGGACCCTTTAATAACCCCAACAACATTCCTAGGGGGTCAAGAGGGGTATACCTTGCCCCCTTTCAATAAATTCCCCCTTCGTTTTTCACCTCTTCTTCTCTCTCGATCCTACCGAGAGATAAGATGGCGGCCGCTCCGGACTGTTTAGAATGTTGACAGACACCAGAGAGTCAATCAGCTTTCTGCGCGCAAAGTTCCGTTTCGCGAAAAAGTAAGCGGACCGGAGCGCAGCCCGGAGCGCTGTTACAGATATATATCTTGTTTTGAACATTAATTTCTCAAAAACTACTGGAGCACATATATTGAGACCTAGCAAAGGCACATCGGGCTAACAGTCCCTACAATTTTGCCAAGTTTCGTGCAAATCCATTCAGCCGTTCGAGCTAAAAGTGAGTCCAACCGCCCTATGGAAATTAACATGGGAAAAACGTGTTTTGGGACCCCCCTTTTTTCTCAGCCCCCCCTTGACGAAACCCCACCAAATTTTCAGGGGCTGCTCAGAAACAAAATGTGCCATTTTCCTGAAAATTTCAGCCGATTCCGTCCACAAACGCCAAAGTTATTAGACATAGAATTTTCAAAAATCCTATAGGGAATTAATCCTAACTATATATACCTACTGGCGATAGCCAGTAGGTAATATATATATATATATATATATATATATATATATATATATATATATATATATATATATATATTACCTAGTTATAGTTAGGACCTAGTTTCCATAGGAAATCCTCAACATTCTATTTGGAATAACTTTGGCCCTGGTGGATGAGTCTTTGCGAATTTCTCAAAGAAGATGGCTCGGTCCGCTGCGCTCCTTCCCTGAAAGTTTGGGGGGGATTGGTCAAGTGGGGGCTGAGATATAAGGGGGGTCCCAAAACGTGTTTTCTCCATGTTATTTTCCATAGGACCATTAGACTCTGCTACAGGTCGAACGGCTGAATGGATTTATAAGAAATTTGCCAAAACTGTAGAGTCTTGTTCGCAGATTACGCTTTTTTTGGAATGGTGTAAATCCGTTCAGTAGTTGTTGAGAAAATTAAAGTTAAAGTCAATTATATATCTATAGGCGCGCACACGTGCGCGCACCCAAGCGGCTGCGCGTGAGCGGAATTTTTTTGGGCTGCGTGACGTCTGTTAACGTTCGATTCGAAGGAAATCAGGAAGTTTTGTCCGCCATTTTGTCACTGCGAGTAAATATATTCTTCATTTCAAAGCGTTGAAACATGGAAAGGGGAGAAGTTAGAGATTGTTTTGCTGCGTAGCTTTTCTCGGGGTGGTCAGTAATGCCCTTAAATGCGAAAAGATATAATTTTTCCCGAAAAAAAATACGGTTTTTTTTTGGCTGCGTGACGTCTGTTAACGTTCGATTCGAAGGAAATCAGGAAGTTTTGTCCGCCATTTTGTCACTGCGAGTAAATATATTGTTCATTTCAAAGCGTTGAAACATGGAAAGGGGAGAAGTTAGAGATTGTTTTGCTGCGTAGCTTTTCTCGGGGTGTGCAGTAATGCCCTTAAACGCGAAAAGATATAATTTTTTCCCGAAAAAAAATACGGGGTGCGCGCACCCGGTCGCGCACACCTATTTACAAGAGTGTGAAAATGGATATAAATCAGAAGTTTGAGTGCTTAGATATAAGGTGGCTCTGAAAAGAGCCCTTGTGTTAATTGAGTGTTTTGTGCATTTATAAGTAAGTACCGATGCAGAGCCTGATGTTGCAGAGGAAGATTCTGTTTCCCTCATTCGTGAAATGAACACCGTCTCTCCTATAGACGTCTTGCATGTGGTATCGCAAGTTGTTGTGGTAAATAGAACCCATGCTATAATCTCTGAGGAACGCAGAAACAGATTTATTTACATGTCTCCTTGCTTTCTCAAATTGTGCACAATGTTGATTGGACCAATTCCATTTCTGTCTTTGGCATATATTGGAATATACCAAGGCAGATCGAGGAAAAAGTGTCATCAATTGTCGAAAGGTGTCTTTTAGAAGCATTTCCAGACCTACCCCAGTGATTGTGCCTAGATCGTTCCCACCACAGTGCACAATTATAAGGTCTGGTTCTGGGAGATGCATAAAAGTTTTCACCAATGGAATCAATTGGTGACATTTCAATCCTCTTTTGGAAATCCATGTTATGTGTACATTAGGTAAGCTGAGGTTGCAAATTCGTCTGCTTACTGCATATTTTTCACTCCAGTGAATATAACTGTGTCCTATTAGCCAGACCTTCATTTTCAAGGGATTTGTAGTCGTCCTCCGATCGGTTCTGGAAGTGGAATGGTAGTTAGAAGTTGAAATTCTAAATAAAGAAAAAGGAAGAGGCTGGGTGTGGTTTAAAAAATAAAAATGATTGGTTGATTGTAACAAGTGGAGATTGAACATGTTAATGTTTATGTTAAACGAAAAGTACTATTGGGTGTGAAAAAACAAGATATGTAACAGAGCTGTGTATTAGCAGGTGTTTCTGGAGGGAAAATAGTGTTCTTAGTTTGTTGTAGAACGTTAAGACATGAACTTTTGACCTGTGCCTTCAGCAAGGTGCAGAATGAGGTGTAACCATGGAAACAGCCGGAGATGGCAGTTGGTGATGGGTTCACTCTTTGGTGCCTCTGCATCTGAGTCTGTTCTCTGGTGGCAGGCGGACAACTGTTTGTTATTGTGGAGATGAAAGGGTGATAAGGAGAGAAATACGACATAGCGTCTGGCCTGTAGAAGCGTGGGAGCAGTGATTAACTCTGAGTGAAGCGGAACTGTGTCGGTGCTTAGTAACAGTAAAAAAAAAATGTTAACAGTGGTATAACTGTCTTTACGGTGCGCGACCTACTAAGAAAGAGTTCACGGGCCGTAATTGGCTTGCAGGTTCTAGTATCAGTAAGTGAGGTCGAGAAAAGAAAACATTCAGGACTTTATTTATGAAGGCCTTGCGCCACCGGTGCGTTACTTTTTCCCATTTTAAAAAATGAGGCACTGGCGGCGGAAGGTCTTCATAAATAAGGTCCTCAGTGACTACAGTTAAGGTTACGTGGAACCCATGAATATTTTTTCAATATGAAATCATTTCAGTTGAGATTATGGATTAAAAGAGAAACCGTGAATATTTGAAATGTTTATTTAGAAATGTACTGTTTTAAAGGCAAATCATTATGTAATATGAGTACAGAAATTGCAAAAAACACAGTAATTGGTATTGTCAGTAGTACATGGAATACAAACGCTATAGTTGAAGAAAAATGAATATAGTTGTAAAAAAACATTGTACACTCTTATAAGGAAGTATATTATATTTTAATAAATGGAAGAAGGTCTCTAGCCTTTCAGTTTAGGAACGATATATGAAAATGCAAGTGGTTATACATCATTACTTTATGAATCAGCTGTCAAACAACACGAAATCATAATGTCCACTGTTAGTAAAGCAAATAGGTCTGTTCTTCAAAAGAAAATATGGAAAAGAACATGAAGAATATAGAAAACCAAAAGGAAATGAGGACGTCAATGGCTTGTTTGAGAGTTATTGAAGCATTGTTTAGGCAAAATAGGTAGCTTCTGCTTGTAACAGGAAATCAGTTTTATCATTTGAAAGTATATCAGCTATCCAATGGAAAAGAGTAAAGCAGTACTCATGATCTGTTATAATCGGAGCCTCTTTTACCATCAGAGTGCAGGTCGTGGGTTTTCGATGTAGCTCGCTGTTAGGAAAGAGTTAACCGTCCATTGTGTAGGCAAAGTATGCAGCAAGTGCCTCTAACATGAAATCATTGTTATCATCTGAAAACATGTCAGCCATCCAATTGAGAAGATGAAAGGAGCATTCATGATCTGTCATTATTGGAGCGTCTTTTACCATCATAGGGCAGCTCGGTGGGCTTTCGATGTAGCTCTCTGTTAGGAAATCTTGCGCCGCTGCGAATATATTCCAATGACCCAGAACTCCTTGTATCGCTGCAAAGGCCATAAACCCTCCGTTGTAACAAAGCTGTTCATGATCAAGTAACGGATTCATGAGGTGATTGTAATTCGGTTCAGGAGGTACCAAATTGCAGAGACATAAATCCAGGGCCCACGTGAAATCACAGCTCAGGCAATGAAATACAGGCTGCACACAGGTGAAATACGAATATCGAAATGATAATCGATATGAAGTATTCAAAGTTGAGAGTGGTAAGGTGCCGTAGTACAGAAGCATTCTCTGTCGAAATAGTTCTAAGTGGCCCGGCTCATTTGCGAAGACAGGAGGGACATCCATTTTGAATTTACCAAGATGGTAAAGGAAACGGCGCAGCACCGCTGGTTGTATAGCAACTCCACAGAATTAGGTCGCCGGCTATGCAGTGGAGAGGAGCAGAATGACTTGATACATTTTCTAGGAGTCTAGTCACTTATATATTGCTTAGTGGTTATTAAAAAAGTAGCTTTTTTTTAACTGGAGGATGCGTTAAAAAATAAGGGAGTGATTTGAGGGAGTTGTAAAGCAAGGTCATTTTTTTTTTACATCAATGCTGTTTTCTGTGAATGTTAGCTTAGTGAAAGATATGTGTGTGAGCAGATGCAACGTTCAGTTTTAAATGTGACAATGGCGGTCTTGTTCATGTCTTCCGATTCAAGGTCGGTATTCGCTGCCAAATACAAAGATCAAGAAACGCATGCGTGGGGTACATAGTGTGCATTCTTAAAGGAAAGCAAATGAAGGGTTATTTTTACCGCGTTAGCATTGTCGTTTAAAAAGTTATAGTGATTTCTATTATATGTGAAGAAAGTGTCACTGATGAAGACTGAAAATAAATCCTTATAAATGATAGGGACTGGTGTATTTTAGAAAAGGTGTGTAACATTACATGAATTGTGGAAAAAAAATAATGTAATTGAAAGTGTATGGTTTGAAAATGAAAAGTAGAGGTTTATAGTTCACGTTTTGAAAGCAGTTCTAGAGGGTCAGATGAAAGTGTATGGTTTGAAAATGAAAAGTAGAGGTTTATAGTTCACGTTTTGAAAGCAGTTCTAGAGGGTCAGATGCATGATAGATTTATAAAAAATAGAACATGTTTTTAAATAGTATTTTGGAAAAAATATGTGCCTTTATGTACTATTTACATTATCTGCCTGTTGCGTATTCTTTGAGTTTTAGTAATCCTGTGTCTTATAAGTTTTCTAGGGGCGGTTTGAGGTTTATGGTGGGTTTGGGCAGGGAGGGTAGGTTGGGGGTTTGTAATAGGGCGTTCGGGTGGGGTGGAGTGCGGAGTTTAGTGAAAAGTGAGGGGGGCGGGGAGTTACGGTGTTTGGTAATGGAGCAGAGTCAGAGGACGCCACATTTGTGTTATGGGGTGCCACGGAAATATGTATTTATTCTCAGAGGTTTATTATATTAAGGATATATATCAACATGGTGGCTCTTGTCGTTTTGTGGTTCTGTGCATGTTTATAATGCTGGCCCTGTAGTGTTTGTTTATGGACCTTATTACGACACACAGGGGAGCTACGTTGCACAGTTGGAGATCAGAGACTTAGGAAATAAAACTTTATAATTGTAAGGGCTCTAAGCGATAGAAATCGCCCGTTCTCGGTGTAAAAAATATCACCGCTATTGGTGGTATTTTCTACGGTGTTAGTGCTCGAAGGAGAATAGTAACATATATGTGAAATAAAATTATGTAATAGGCTCAGCATTTCACATTATCGCGTGAAAACAAAAGTTGCTTTTACATAGCAATAAGTCTCTTATAATTAAGGGACGGAGTGTATATAGTGCTATTTAGTACTCTGCTATGTGATTGATGTCGAATATTTCATAAGAGGAGGCTTTAAAAGTTTTTCGATAAACTGGTTTTCTAGGGAAGTGGGTGGAGTGTTCCGTGTAAATTGCAGAATAGAAACTAGTAAGAACCAATTGGAAGTGTTGTTTTAAAGTCACATGACTGCACATGCGTGTCTCGACGCCTGTACGCGATAGGTGGGTGCGCGCACCCGGTCGCGCACTATAAGAAAGCGGCGAAAAAACATCTCATAATATGCTCTTGGAGCACGTTTTGGTAGAAAGAGTTAGTTCTGAAAAGAACTTTTTTTTTTTTTGAAACAAGTGTTATGATGCTTTTGATTTCTTAAAGTTGCTACGACATTTTTCAGTATGTTATACTATCCAAATAAAGTGAAGAAATTTAACTTTTCTTGGAGCATTTATGACTCTCAATTTTGTGTTTAATTAGAGTAAAGCTTTGCTCTCCATATACAAGAAGTTCTCCACAGTTGTTGCATTTTATGTGCACGTTCGCCAGACATGGTTTCAAGTCCATTTCAGCACTCGATGGAGATACAGGTCGTCCACCGGAAGATGTGCTGATTACTTCTGATGGTAATAGCGTAGCCTCCGTTTTTCTTGTGAAAGGTGGTCGCTCATCTCCTTCAGATTCGGAAGATGAATGCGGAACGGTAGCCATTGCAGCGAAGTCTTCGGGAAGATGTTCGACGTTGTTTTCTCTTGAGAGTAGAAAAGAAAGTGATGGAAGTGGGTGGAGTGCTGCGTGTAAATTCCAGAATAGAAACTACCAAGAACCAATTAGAAGTGTTGTTTTGAAGTCACATGACTTCACATGCAAGTGTCAGGTCGTGTACGCGATAGGAGGGTGCGCGCACCCGGTCTCGCACTAAAATAAAGCGGCGAAAAAACATCTTATAATATGCTCTTGGAGCATGTTTTGGTGGAAAGAGTTAGTTCTGAAAAGAACTTTTTTTTTTTTTTGGGAAACAAGTGTTATGATGCTTTTGATTTCTTAAAGTTGCTACGACATTTTTCAGTATGTCATACTATCCAAATAAAGTGAAGAAATTTAACTTTTCTTGGAGCATTTATGACTCTCAATTGTGTGTTTAATTAGAGTAAAGCTTTGCTCTCCGTATACAAGAAGTTCTCCACAGTTCGTGCATTTCATGTGCACGTTCGCAAGATATGGTCTGAAGTCCATTTCAGCACTCGATGGAGATACAGGTCGTCCACCGGAAGATGTGCTGATTACTTCTGATGGTAATAGCATGGCCTCCATTTTTCTTGTCAAAGGTGGTCGCTCATTTCCTTCAGATTCCGAAGATGAATGCGGAACGGTAGCCATTGTAGCGAAGTCTTCGGGAAAATGTTCGATGTTGTTCTCTCTTGAGAGTAGAAAAGAAAGTGATGGAAGTGGGTGGAGTGCTGCGTGTAAATTCCAGAATAGAAACTACCAAGAACCAATTAGAAGTGTTGTTTAGAAGTCACATGACTTCACATGTAAGTGTCAGGTCCTGTACGCGATAGGAGGGTGCGCGCACCCGGTCTCGCACTAAAATAAAGCGGCGAAAAAACATCTCATAATATGCTCTTGGAGCACGTTTTGGTAGAAAGAGGTAGTTCTGAAAAGAACTTTTTTTTTTTTTTTTTTTTTTTTGGAAACAAGTGTTATGATGCTTTCGATTTTTTAAAGTTGCTACTACATTTTTCAGTATGTAATACTATAAAATGAAGTAAAGAAATGTATCTTTTCTTGGGGCATTTATGACTTTCAATTTTGAGTTGAATAAGAACGAGGCTCTGCTCTCCGTACAAAAGAATTTCTCCACACTCGTTGCATTTCATGTGCACCTTCGCAAGATATGGTCTCAAGTCCATCTCAGCACTCGATGGAGATACAGGTTGTCCACCAGAAGATGTGCTGGCCACCTCTGATGGTAATAGCGTGGCCAGGGCTCTTGTCGATGCTTTTGCATAATGCTCAGGATGCCTTTGTTTAACATGCCGCTGCATGGTGTGTATAGAAAAGGAATATTTTTTATTTGTATTTCCCCTTGAGAGCTCCGTATTGCATATTGTGCAGGTTACTTTTGGCGCATTCACTTTCTTTTGATCTTCAGGATAAGTAAAAAATTGCCAAATGAAAGATTCCTTTTTTCTTCTTAACGGTGGTCGCTCATTTCCTTCAGATTCGGAAGATGAATGCGGAAGGGCAGCCATTTCAGCAAAGTTTTCCGGAAGATGCTCGACGTTGTTGTCTCTTGAGAGTAGAAAAGATTGTGAGGAAAGTGGGTGGTGTGCTTTGTGTAAATTCCAGAACAGAAACTACTAAGAACCAATTGGAAGTCTTGTTTTGAAGTCACATGACTTTACATGCGCTTCTCAGGACGTGTAGGCGGTGACACTATCTAGTTACGAACGTGATTACATACTTAGGAACTAGCATTCAAAAAAACTATGAAATTCACTGAAAAAACCATAGGTTTTACACACGTTATAGGTAGGAAGTAGCATTTGAAAAACCTATGAAATTCACTGAAAAAACCATAGGTTTGACACCAGTTATAGTTATCTGGAAATTTTACTGACATAAAACCAATGAAATTCCACGTTATAGTTAGTTGGACTCACTATAACTTGCGCGTGTAATGCACTGCTGATGACATCACATATTACATTACTCATGACATGGTCAGTGACGTCACTAATGAGATCACTGATGATACCATCCTTGTGACAGAGAGACTAACCTACTTGCACTCTAAAGTAACCCTTAAAACACATTTTGAAAAAAAAAACTAACATATAAAAAAAGTGGACATACCTATACCAGTTACAACAACCAATTCAGTAATTCCAACATTTATATACACATCCAATAATTCACTAACAGTTCTATATAGTCACTCTTATATATACTCACTGATTATATATAGTGATACAGCTATACATCCTGTTATATACCGACAGACATCCAAAAGTAAATCACACACATATTCACACTTGCAAATAAACTAATAAACATTCATTTATTTACATAGACAGATATACACACAGTAGCACCTTACTTCTAAGTAAACTTACACTTACTTACTCTTTTAAACAATCACTTATAGAAACACATACTTATTTAAAGAGGAACTCTTTCAATCTCTCACTCTCACATATACTCACTTATATATATCAATACTTACATAAACTAGATTAAAACATATATTGTTACTGATAAACACACTAGTGAGGCAGGCATTCACTCACTAACACACACATATACACACTCAGCCATCCATACAGTCCTCCACATCCATTAAGACACTTATTTAAGCATTTATTTTTACATCGACCTCTACATATACATATATAAAACATATTTATTTTTTAAAAAGACAGACATTCACTAGATGGTGTTATCAGTGATCTCATGAGTGATGTAATATGTGATGTCATCAGCAGTGCATTACACGCGCAAGTTATATGAGTCCAACTAACTATAACGTGGAATTTCATTGGTTTTATGTCAGTAAAATTTCCAGCTAACTATAACTGGTGTCAAACCTATGGTTTTTTCAGTGAATATATATATATATATATATATATATGTTACCTACTGGCAGTCGCCAGTAGGTAGTTATAGTTAGGATTTTTTTCAATGTTAAATCTCAAAATTCTATTTGCAATAACTTTGGCGCTGGTTGACGAATCTGCCTGAAAATTTCCTCAAAATGGCCTCGCGGTGCCCCGGTCCTTCCCTGAAAGTTTGGGGGGGATTTGTGAAGCGGGGGCTGAGATAAAAGGGGGGTCACAAAACGTGTTTTCCCCATGTTAATTTCCATAGGGCGGTCGACCTCACTTTTAGCCCGAACGGCTGAATGGATTTCCACCAAACTTAGCAAAATTGTAGGGACTGGTAGCCCGATGTGCCTTTGCTATGTTTCAAGATTTGTGCTCCAGTGGATTTTGAGTAATTTAGGTTCGAAAAAATATATATATATCTATGGCAGCTCCCTGGTACGCGCACCGGGGAGCGCACCATGCGCGCCACGCGACTTGCGCACAGAAAGCTGATTGGCTCTCGGGTGTCGGTAAACATTCCAAACGGTCCGGAGCGGCTGCCATCTTGTGTCTCGGTAGGATCGAGACACAAGAGGTGGCCAAAACAAAGGGGGAAAAGACCATTAGGGGGCAGAGTAGACCCCCTGAACCCCTAGGTTTCATGTGATGGCTATAAAAGGGCCCCGCGGGGCAAAAAAAAAAAAGTTTATTTTTTAGATTTGCGCGGGGGGAGCGCCCGGTACGCGTACCGGGGAGCGTACTGGGGAGCGTATCATGGGGAAAAAAGAATCGGAGTTTTTTAAAAATGAAGCCTTTATTTATAAATTGGAGGTAGTTCTAAAAAGAACTGTTTTTTTTCTTCTTTTTGTTGTTTTATATTTTTTTATAGTTTTTTTGAACATTTTTTACTTTTTATGGCTTTTCTGAACAGTTTTATATATTTTTTGTATTTTCTTGGGGGAGAAACAAAAAACAGGGAATTGTAAATGGCTCAACTGGAGCAAAAAAAATTCTGCAAAAAATTAGGGTTTTTTCGGGCACTTATGGTTATCCCCAGCACAGATCATAAGTTTAACACTTTGCTCACCATAGCAAATTAACTTACCACAATATTTGCACATGATTTTAAAATCGTTAAATTTGGGTTGTATGATAGGCATTGTCTCTGTTGCCTCTGAACCCGATGGAGTTGGTTCTTTTGATGTTGAGGGTCTAGATGATGATGGGGGTAGCTTACTGCAGAGGTCCCTTACCTCTGCAGCAGAATAGTTGATTAGGTGCCAACGGATCATGTGCCGAATCATGGTATGATTCCCGAAGGAATATTTTTTGTTAGGGTTCCCCCTGGACAGCTCAGCATCACAAATCAAACAAGTCACCTTTGCAGCGTTGACTTTTTTGAAACCCCTTGGGATTTTGTAGAACTGCCATACGAAGTGCTCTTTTGGTTTGTAGGGATGATGAACTTCTTGCAGGAACTGCCTTGAGCCTTCCTCCTCTTCCTCCTCCTCCTCCTCTTCTTCTTGACCACCAATATGATCTTCTGGTGGTCTTTTTGATGGTGGTGGTGGTGGTGGTGGTGGGGCAGATGCTCCAGCTGCTGCTGCTACTGTAGCCATTTTTAAGTAGAATATATTAGAGACAGATCTCCAAACAGGTCTTCCTCAGTAAAAGGACAAAGTCAGAATAAAGAAAAAAGGAGGGGGCTTTCATCATTTGGAAAAAAAACTGTTCTGGACCAATGAGAAGTGTTATTTTCAAGTCACATGACCAGGGCTTTCATCATTTGGAAACCAAAAGTGTTGTGAACCTATGAAAAGTGTTATTTCCAAGTCACATGAGCAGGGCTTTCATCATTTTGAAACCAAAAGTGTTGTGAACCAATGAAAAGTGTTATTTTCAGGTCACATGACCGATGCGCATGCGTGCTTCCGGGTGCGCTTACGCTGTGCGTCATATGACGCATTACGCGGCTACGCGATACGTCACAATGTTGTTTTCGTTCGCGGCAATAGCGCTAACGGGACGCTCACCGGTACGCGCCCCGGGGCGCGCCATAGCACTGCGCTTACCGGTGAGCGCATCGGTACGCGCCCCGGGAGCGCACCGGGGCAAACAAATTTAAAAAAATATATATATATATATTACATAATTATAAAATATAAAATTTGTTATAAAAAATATTACATTTCATACCTATAGAGATTTGAAATTTGAAATTCACTGTCCCACTTCAGTCTGTGCAACAGCAGGGAAAGCATTGGAGTCCAGAGGGGCAAAAGTTTACTATTCCCACTCTAGTCTGTGCAACAGTAGGGAACGCGTTGGACTTCCGAAAATACAAATTTAATATTCCCGCTCCAGTCTTTGCAATAATAAGGAAAGCAATAAACTTCAGAGTGATTACATTTACTCTTCCCACTCCAATCTGTGCAAAATGATGGAAAGTGTTGGACTACGGAGGCGTAAAATTTACTATTCCAACTCCAATCTGTGCTACAGTAGGCAAAGTGTTGGACTCCACAGGAGTAACATTTAATATTCCCACTCCAGTCTGTGCAACAGTAGAGAAAGCATTAGAGTTTGGAGGGGTAAAATTTACTATTCCCACGCCAGTCTGTGCAACTGAAGGGGACGTGTTGAACTTTAAAGAGGTAACATTTACTATTTCCACTCCAGTCTATGCGACAGTATGGAAAGTACTTCACTTCAAACAATGTATATGAAACATAACCCTTATTTTTAATAAAAATATAAAACTCTCAAAATGTTTTGTCAATAAAAATATAAAACTCTTAATATTTATTTTAAAACCCCCAAAAGTATATATTAAAGATCTATGAAAAAAAGTAACATACCTATTAACCATTTTAATAATTCATTACCAATTAAAGAAAATTGTCAATTAATTATTACTTAATTAACTTACCACACTTGCCCGCAAACCTAGCAACTCACACTTAAAATATAACTAAAATAAATATTTGTGACACAATTAACATAATTAATATCTAATTACATAATAATTAAAACATTAATGTGCAATTATTAATTAATTCATCAATGAATTATTAATGAATCAATGAATACTTATTTATTCATTATTTTTTCATCAATAATTAACTTCCCACCCTAAACCCCTAAAAATGACCAACATGCACCTAACAAGTACCTTTAAAAATATAATTATTGCAAAATGTCAATAATTAATAATCAAATAAATAATTATTAATCAATTGTCAAATAGTTGTTTATTATTTATTACCTAACTAACTTCCCATCCTCTACCTCCATCATCCAATTCATAAGGATTCTGTAACAAAATGCCTCAAACAAAATTAATTCCCAGGTTTTAGCTGAAAAACAAACACTTAACACTGAACCCTACCTTTTCTGAGATATGAGGTCTAAATAAATAGGCCCCTTGACCACGGTAAGGCAAAATATACTGCCATTAGCCAATGTAAATAGTAGTTGGATATTGTAAGTAGATCAATAGCACCATCGAGACAGTTGAGGATGCTATGCTTTTCTGAACATTGTTTGCTAGACCTAAGAAAAGGTTATTAACCCCACTGTAGATGCACCTCGTCACAGAGACATTCTTTTTCTCTATTAATCCAGCAAGAAAATTATGACAGAGTAAAGAATAAAGGGGAACATGTATCAAGCAATTTTGCGATTGCAAACAATACGATTCGCAAAAAATCTGCTGTTTGCGATTGCAAAATGACCTATTCCTATGCATGATTGTTTTTGGATTCGCAATTTAGGGAATCGCGATTACCTAAATAGCGAATGCAACTAGGGAATTGCAATTTGCGATTCCCTAATGCATATACAAGAAGCCTTTCCTGAATGCAAACTGTGTATTTACCCCCACATGCATCAAAGTATTTTGGATTCGCAAACGGTGCGATTCCTTAAAATCGGCCGTTTGCGACTCCAAAATAGCTTTTTGGAATGCATCATTCAATTTTAGAATTTGCATCATTTTTGCAATTTCTAAAATTGCATTTGCTTTTAAGAAATCGCAAATATGCGATTTCTTAAAAGCAATGCATGAATATTTTTCAAATTGCGAATTCGCAATTAGGGGGTTAAATTTACCGAGTGGTTGAACCACTCGGTAAATTTGGAAAAAGGTGTTAAAATGCTTAAAAATGCTTTTTTTAAGCAGTCATGTTACGGACACACATGTCCTTAGGACATGTGTGTGTGTAACATGATGCGAAAAATACATTTCAGGGGTGCAGGACCCCCCCTGCACCCATGAAATGCATTAACAAATTGCGATTTTCAAAATGAAAATCGCAATTTGTTAAAGCCTTCCCATTGATCCCTATGGGCCTTTTGGCCCATTGGAAACAATGGGAAGTGCAAATTCGCACTTTGGAATTCGCATAATATTTGAGAATCGGTAAAAATTGCGATTTTTACCGATTCTCAAATATTTTGCACAAATGTACATGCATCCCATTTTGCATTTCCTAATTTGCGATTCCCTAAAAATCGCAAATTAGGAAGTGCAAAATGAAACAATGATGCATTCGGGGTTTAGAAACTGCTAATTAGCATCAACTTCAAGTTGATGCTTATATGTGCATACTTAAAAAAATGCACAAAACTGCATGTTTCAAATTGTGGTGTGGTGCACACACATCCCTAGGGCATGTGTGTGCCTTTCCATGTGCACCTTTTTATGTTTTGGGTGCCTCAGGGGGCCTTAGGGCCTCAGGCATCCTTGTCTTTGCATTACCTAATTTGCGATTACCAATTAGGTAATCACAATTTAGGCAATGCAAGACCATTCCCACCCATGGGCCTTGAGCCCCATAGAAAAGAATGGAGTTGCAATAGCAAATAGCGTTTCCCTAACTGGGTTTGTGATTCTTAAGGAATTGCAATTAGAGAATCACTATTTGCACTTTGGATTGATGCATTGCATTTTGCCATTACCAAATAGTGATTTCTTAAAAATCGCTAATTTGTAATCATGAAATGGAAGTTCGATGCATGTGCCCCGTAGAGTGTTGACAAATTCAGTGTAATATTCAGACATCAATGATTAGTCAGAGTTGCTTTCTGAACGGGAAAAATGTGTTGGCGAATTGGATAGAGATGCTATGATGGGGGTTAGGTCTTATAGTATAGTATAGCTTTTATACAAATACATTTTGTGCTAATAACTTCACTTTTGTACACTATTTTTTATTTTACCGGTGCCCTTTGTAAGGACAAGTATGCATGTTTAGTCAGCAACCAATGAATAAAAGCATATGCAAAGCCTATTGTAAGATATGTTTAGGAGCATTTCCTGAATGAACAGTGATTGATTATGTTGGTGACGGATCATGCATTCTCCAGAACAATTTGAAGGGGAGGTATGATGCTAGTGCCCAAGTAGCACCATGGCTTTCTGCTGATTATGGAGAAATCACACTTGTTATATTTCTAGGGGCGGCATTCAGTAGGAATTTAAGTCAGTCTGCCTTCAAGAACTTCTGGACTTCAAGGTATCTGACGTTCCAAGTGGCTTTGTCCACCATACCCTTTTTGTCTCTCAACAAGGTTCAAAGGAAATTCTCTGTGTCACGAGGTTCAGACCCACTGAAATCATCTACGGCAATTTTGAGTAACTCAATCAGACAGGCTATTTTGGCAACTTACTTGGATGCGAAAGAGTCATTGGCTTTTTGACAGTGCTTAATTTGTAAAATTGTAAGTGCCAGGGCTCTAACCAGGAGGCCACTGCAGCTTGGATCACCCTTCGCCCTTGTCATCACTGCCAAAACAACTACTAACCATCTCTCTTGCATTTAAATGTGACAGTCCAGATTATTCTAGGTCCCCAAAGCTAAAGGAATGGCTGGGGAGGTAGGTGTTAGCAATTTTTAAATGTATATTGTATTCCTAAACAACCGTTGTTCTGCTCATCTCAAAATTAGATGAGCAGCACCACCATGTGATAGACTGTTTTAAGTATGGTTCTGACAATTAGGTTCCCGTGCCGGGCACCGGAAACCAGTTAAGTGCTGGTGCTGAGCACCGGAAAGCACCGGCTCAAATTAAGTACTGCTTTTTGATTGCTGGAATGATCTACCATGCAGAGGTTCAGAGTGCAAATCTGAAAAAGGCGTGTACAGCAGTGGTGTAGGCTTCTTTGTTAACAGTCATTTAGCAGTACAGGTTTGCGTATCAGGTTTAATCAGCACTAATTGGTGTCACCTACTGTGGTCAGTGAACTAATTTGGTTGCAAAATTATTTTGAGGTTGCACACTCTTTCGCTGGCTCATGATACCTAGGTGATACTGATTAGATGTTTTTCAAGCAAGGGAGAAGCTTGAGGAAGTAATGTTTCAGTTACTTACCTGTGACCACCATCTCTCTTAACCTCCAAATCCTAGTCCAGTCATTTATCCCACATTCACACTCTCTAGAAAGGCTCACAGACTTACACCCAATGAGTAATTACTGTAATGAGATAGAGAGGAGCAGTAGAGATTGCTGGTTAACATTCAAAATAATAATACAGAGGAATTACAGACGAGCAGCCAAAGGAAATAATATCAAAGGTAGCCAAACTGGCAAAGTGTTAGCTTACAGAGCTTAAGTAAGCCAACCCTTGTAGGTACACTACACACCTTCTGAAGAGATAGCTTCAATAAGCAAGCACACGCAAGATGAGTCATTCGCTTTCAGAGAGTCTCAAGGAAGGTAAAAAGTGGTTGGCTCAATGAAATAGTATATCTGACTTGAACCCTGCACAAAGTTGAAGAGGAAGGCACATGTTTTAGAAATGTAAGACACAATGCAAGAAATGGGGGAGTTCCGTAAAGTTGTCAGGACAGCATGTAGGCTTTTGAACAAGTACATACTGAATTTAGAATGCAGCATTTTTGCCCACAGAGCTAGGTAATTGTACCACTATGTTTTTAGTATCTTTTAATATTTCCTACACAGGCAAATTATGATTTTAGATTAGTTACAACAAGTGTTGAGGGTATGGAAGGTGAATATTGGAAACCACAGTCAGTCTTGTCCCACTGACAAACAAAAGCCCAGTGGAAAAGTTGCTTTGGGGTACTTTCAGAGCCACATTTGAGACAGAAGGAGGGAATGCCAAAAGTATTCTGCCTGGATAGTGAATTGCCCTTCCTTTAGAATGTTTGGATCCTGCAAGTCAAAGTTAAATATCGTACTAGTAGGCAGAACACAGGGGTCTTGTTGGGCTTAAGGAGGCTGAGGAACAATAGCTATCATGTAAACATATATCTTGATGATATATATCTTCAAGGTCCATAGTTGTTGAGTTAAGAATAGTAAGGTTAAACTTAGCTATGAGCACTTACTTTCTCAATAGTTTATTTCTTTGGATTTAACTTATGATATTCTGGTATCATGATATAATCGAAATGATATTCTGACATACAACCCAAAAGGATTCGGTCTTTCTTACAGCCAGATAGTGGTGGTTTCTCTATAGGGGCATGGGGGAGTTGACCCTCTACTGCAAGCCCCTACACCTGAAATGGAATAATTATTTTTTCCTAAATACTTTCCCTATACTGCCATTCGTTTTTTCTCCATTAGGGGCGGGGCTACAGCATTCACTCTCCTGTATTGACTTGTGATGACCAGGAGCAGCGGAGGTAGAGTTAACTGAACTGCGCATGTCAGATTGGCTGGTATTTTTACTGTGCCCAACCAAACATGCGTAGGTCAGGCTTCCAAAAATAAGGCTACCAGGGAGTTTGAACAGCAGAGATGCAGCCCCATTGGTGTCCGACAGAGAGTTGTGTTTCGCTGACCCAGCCTATCCTGGCACTGCTTTTATGCTGTTTTCTAATAAAGCAGAATAACATCAGTGCTTGGATGGGCTGGGATGCTTGAGGCTTATTTTCTGTAGGACCAGCTTGCACATATTTGCAACCAGGTACGCGACACAGGAGAATTTATCCTCTGGTTTACTGGTTTGCAGTTGCAAGCTAGAAGGTGTGGTGAGTCCAGATATCAAAGTAAGATTAAGTCTATTCTTGCCTGTATAACAGATGGTATATTGTGTATAAAATAGAACCTTGGCAATGCAAAATGGAATTCTAATGCAGAGGGGGCATATTCTATTTATAAAACAGTTGCGGTCCATTGTAAGTATTTTGAACTTTTACGCGCCCCACCACTTTCAAAAGTCATCAGTCACCACTGCAGCCAGCAAAAGAATGATGCAATATTATAGGTTCACCCTGCAATGATGCACAGTCCTTAAGGCATAGAAAGGTTGTCTGTACAGAAGAAATCTCTCCTGTACAGGTAAGGGGAATTTGGAGGATATTTATGGAATTCATATTTAATGGTAAGGCCAAGTCTCTCAAATGAACAGATATCCGTTGAGCTTGGCAGCAACAGTGTTACTTATAGTTTTTTTTCAACCTATGAGGACCTGTACTAAACTTAGGAAAGTTAAGCATGGTACCTAGAAATATTTACATGAGGAAATATTGCCTGAATGTATTGATGTGCAGTAGTTCTCTTCATGTCTTAAATTTGTCTTGCCATCATTGGATAACAAAGTGAAGATGCCGGTGCTTGTTTATTAGAGCCTACTTATAGAAATTGGCAGCAAAACTGAACAAAAATATAAATATTTTTGAGCGGATTATTCTCTTGTACTAAAAGACGAAGGCTCCCACTGGTGTGCTTAACGGTCACCTGTGAAACTGCAGTTGCCAGTAGGTAGTTATAGTTAGGATTGTTTTCTATAGGAAATCCACAACATTCTATTGGGAATAACTTTGGCTCCGGTTGAGGAATCTGCCTGTAATTTTCCTTGCATTTGCCCCGCTGCGCTCCGCTCCTTTCCTGAAAGTTTGAGGGGGATTCGTCAAGCGGGGGCTGAGATATAAGGGGGGTCCCAAAACGTGTTTTCCCCATGTTAATTTCCATAGGGCGGTTGGACTCATTTTTAGCCCGAACGGCTGAATGGATTTCCACAAAACTTGGCAGATTGTAGGGACTGGTAGCCCGATGTGCCTTTGCTATGTCTCAAGATATGTGCTCCAGTGGATTTTGAGTAATTTAGGTTCAAAAATATATATATATGGGCGGAGCCTAACCACACATCTGATCTGATTGGCTGTCAGCACTTCATCCAAGAAGTGTTGGCAGCCATCTTGGGACCAATATACATGATAGCACCGCATTAAAAAGCATTGTTGTTAATAGAGGGTTTTAGGACTTTAGTTACATTATAAATCATTTGTTGATGGTACCATACTCATTTTAGGAATTGTGATGTGTTCTAAGGTGATTTTACCATGTGAAAAAGCCTTCTGCTGTGATATCATGAATCATGTTTGAAAGAAAACTAATATCTCATGATTTTCCCACAGTGGTTTGGAAGGGGATCTATAAGCTAAACTGAAAGCATATTTTCTGTAAATTCACATTATCTTTCTCAGTCATGTGAGAATGAAGTCTGACATTCTCAGTAAAACATGTACATCTAACAAGGACAGAGACTGTCAGTTGATTCCTTTGTGTTCTACTGCAGCCTCCTAGAGTGTTCTAAAGAACAACTAGAGCGCTAACAGTCCTACTTATTACAAAGGTATAGCACACCTGAAGCCATCGTGATGGGAATAAAGTGGTAACTCTTAAAACATTTAATTTAAAAAGGAACTAAATGAGGGGGTATATTATGCCATAGAAAGTATTATTAGTGCTACAGAAAGAAATATTAGGGCACATTTTGAGTGACTTCTCAAATCCTCTTCTATTTCATTAAAACATTCTGACATGCAGTCTCCCAAGATGGCCACGAGAGACAAAAGAGCCGAAATGTAGCCCAAATATCACCCAGATGTAGCCCAAGTATAGCCCAATGACAGAATGTCCCAGAGTGTTCTAAAGAACAACCAGAGCGCTAACAGTCCTACTTATTACAAAGGTATGGCACACCTGAAGCCATCTTGATTGGAATAAAGTGGTAACTCTGAAAACATTCAATTTAAAAAGGAACAAAATGAGGGGGTATATTTTGCCATAGAAAGTATGATTAGTGCTGCAGAAAGAAAGATGAGGGCACATTTTGAGTGACTTCTCAAATCCTATTCAATTTCATTAAAAAATTCTGACATAGAGTCTCCCAAGATGGCCACCAGAGACAAAAGAGCCTAAATGTAGCCCAAATATCACCCAGATGTAGCCCAAGTATAGCCCAATGACAGAATGTCCCAGAGTGTTCTAAGGAACAACTAGAGCGCTAACAGTCTTACTTATGACAAAAGTATGGCACACCAGAAGCCATCTTGATTGGAATGAAGTGGTAAGTCTGAAAACATTTAATTTAAAAGGAAAAAAATGAGGGGGTTCATTTTGCCATAGAAAGTATGATTAGTGCTTCAGAAAGAAAATTAGGGATCATTTTGAGTGACTTCTCAAATCCTCTTCTATTTCATTAAATACATTCTGACATGCAGACTGAAACATGCACTTTGAATACCAGCAGCAGACTTCCCTGGTGAGCAGTAGCTTTACTACAGTGATCTAATGAGCAACTAGAGTGCTAACATTCAGAATTTATGGCAAATGTGTGACACATCTGAATGCCTTCTTGATGGAACCAAAGTAAACAAGCATTGAAAATGCAATATATCTCGCCCTCGTTTAAGTTAAAGCCCTTCTGTTTGTAATGAGGTGGCTTTTTAGCTTTGCTTTTATTAGTGTTTTTTAAACTTTCATGTAAATAACATGCATCTGTATGCATATATGTATGCATGCATTTATATTTGTATTTATATAGATATACAGATTATATATGTTTATATATATGTATGTATATATATATATAAATATATACATACACATACATATATATAAATGTATATGCATATGTATGCATATATATGTGTATATGTGTGCGTGTAGAGAGAGGTAGAGAGGTAGAGGTAGAGAGGTAGCGGTAGAGAGGTAGAGACTAGTAGAGAGAGAAGTAGAGAGAGGTAGAGAGGTAGAGAGTAGAGAGTGAGTAATAGAGAGTAGAGAGTGAGTAGTAGAGAGTAGTAGAGAGCAGTAGAGAGAGTAGAAGAGAGTGAGTAGTAGAGAGTAGTAGAGGAAATAGTAGAGTGAGTAGTAGAGAGTAGTAGAGAGTGAGTAGTAGAGAGTAAGTAGTAGAGTGAGTAGTAGAGAGTAGTAAAGAGTGAGTAGTAGAGAGTAGTAGAGAGTGAGTAGTAGAGAGTGAGTAGTAGAGAGTAGTAGAGAATGAGTAGCAGAGAGAGAGAATAGTAGAGAGTAGTAGAGAGTGAGTAGTAGAGTGAGTAGTAGAGACTAGTAGAGAGAGAGTAGTAGAGAGTGAGTAGTAGAGAGTAGTAGAGAGTGAGTCGTAGAGTGAGTAGTAGAGAGTGAGTAATAGAGAGAGAGTAGTAGAGAGTGAGTAGTAGAGAGTAGTAGAGAGTGAGAAGTAGAGAGTGAGTAGTGGAGAGTAGTAGAGAGTGAGTAGTAAAGAGTGAGTAGTAGAGAGAGAGTAGTAGAGAGTGAGTAGTAGAGAGTAGTAGATAGTGAGTAGTAGGGAGTGAGTAGTAGAGAGAGAGTAGTAGAGAGTAGTAGAGTAGTGGAGAATGAGTAGTAGTGGAGAATGAGTAGTAGAGAGTGAGTATATGAGAGTAGTGGAGTAGGAGAGAGTAAGTAGTAGAGAGTAGTGGAGAATATTCGAAAGTTTGGCACAGCACCACTTGCACAATAATTCCAATCACATCATATCACTTAGAGTCCTTATTGAAGCGCTGAATCTTGGTGTATATTAAAATGCTTTTATTTTCCTTAAGTTTATGTACCACAGCCAGCCGAAATGATTCGTTCTGTACAACAGAACTTCTTCAGGGCGTTTTTATTTCCTTCAAGTTATGTCGGTATCCTGTTGTCATATAACTAGATATTTCTTTCAAATGTTAGACGAGACGTAAGTACATTCTTATTCAAAGTGACTAGGTATCAATTTTACCCACATAATTCGGGCAGACTTGAGTAATTTATAGCATCCTCAAAGTCAGTCTTTCAAAAATTCCAAAGTATAGGACATGATAATCCAAATCCAAATGTTTCTCAAGAAAAGTCATTTTCAATTGTTGGGAATATCGGTGCTTGGGCAGATATGACCCAGGGACCCCCAGTATGCAAGGGGAATTAGTCTCCCCTCTGCAAACGTGCCAGTGGCCTGCGTTGCAGAGAGGTGTAAAAAGGGGCATAGCCTCATTACACCACTGTGCAATGCAGCCCCCTGGCGCATACTGGAGGTTCCAGGTGGGCTAGTTGGCCCCCAGGGAGCCCTAGTATGCAAGGGGAATTAGTTCCCCCTCTTCAAACATGCACGGGGCTGCGTTGCAGAGAGGTGTAAAAAAGGGTGTGGCCTCATTACACCTCTCTGCAATGCAGCCCCTTGCGCATACTGGAGGTTCCAGGTGGGCTAGTTGGCCCCCAGGGGCCCCCAGTATGCAAGGGGAATTAGTTCCCCCTCTTCAAACATGCACGGGAGCTGCGTTGCAGAGAGGTGTAAAAAGGGGCGTGGCTTCATTACTCCTCTCTGCAATGCAGTCACCTGGCGCATACTGGAGATTCCTGGTGGGCTTTCAGGTCTTATATAGTTAGGAATTAGCATTAAAAAAACCTATGAAATTCACTGAAAAAACCATAGGTTTCACACCAGTTATAGTTAGGAATTAGCATTTAAAATTAAATTCACTGAAAAAACCATAGGTTTGACACCAGTTATAGTTAGCTGGAAATTTTACTGACATAAAAGCATTGAAATTCCCACGTTATAGTTAGTTGGACTCACTATAACTTGCGCGCCTGCAATGCACTGCTGATGACGTCACATATTACATCACTCATGACATGGTCAGTGACATCACTCATGACATCACTGATGACACCATCCTTGTGACAGAGTGACAGACCTCCTTTCAGTGTAATGTAACCCTTGAAACACATATTAAAAAATAGAAACTAAAATTTTCAAAAAAATAGAGATACCCATACCAGTTACAACAACCAATTCAGTAATACCACCATCTATATACACATCCACTCATTCACCAACAGTTCTATAGTCACTCATACATATATTCACTCATCATATGTAGTGAAACACCTATACATCCTGTTACACACCGACAGTCATCCAAAAATTACTCACACACATAATCACACATGCAAATAAACTATTGAACATCCATTTATTTGCAAATACAGCTATACACACACTACCACCTTACTTCTAGGGAATCTTACACAGACTTACTCTCTTAAACAATCACTTATAGAAACATATACTTATTTAAACAAGAACTCTTTCAATCTCTCACATATACTCACTTATATACATCAATACTCACATATACTAGATTAAAACATATGTAGTTACTGATAAAGATACTAGTGAGACACTCATTCACTCACTAACACACACATATACACACTCATCCACCCATACAGTCCTGCACATATGCTGTCTTCAAAACACATACAAACAGTGAGTCAGTCATTGATGCATCTATGTGCTAAGTAACACCCCCACCAAACCATACAGACACTCATACTGATACAAAAAAAACATCTAATAACCCATATACACACACATGTAGCTACTCACCAACCCATGCAGCCACTTATACACAAAGTGAATCACTGATACAAACATTTAAATATTTAAACAATACTCGCTAATATATGTATTCACTAAGATACACTTAATAAGCCAGTTAACCAATCAATTTTCTTTTTAAAATCCATTAAGACACTTATTTAAACATTTATTCTTCCATCAACCTTTACATATACATATATAAAACATATTTATTTTTCAGAAAGACACACATTCACTGGATGGTGTCATCAGTGACGTCATGAGTGATGTCACTGACCATGTCATGAGTGATGTAATATGTGACGTCATCAGCAGTGCATTGCAGGCGCGCAAGTTATAGTGAGTCCAACTAACTATAACGTGGGAATTTATATGTTTTTATGTCAGTAAAATTTCCAGCTAACTATAACTGGTGTCAAACCTATGTTTTTTTCAGTGAATATATATATATATATCTTCAAGGTACATACATCTGAAGTTTACCATAGTAAACCTATATTCACTTATTTATACTTATCCTACAATCTTTTAGTAGTCAATATTTAGGCCATTATATTTTTGGGAGAATGATATTCTGCTAAGGATTTTCTGGCAGAAAAGCTCTTCTAACAGTGAAGAATGTTACCCTTCGATAAAAGGAAACAAAAAATCGCACCGCCAGCAAGAGCGCCTGCCACTGACCCGAAATTGAACCCTCCTGTTGAACGTGAAAACGAAAAGGGCCAGTTGTGCGCCACCGAAGGCTGGCCTTCGGTATGGTCTCTCTGCAACCGTAAAAGTGGGTATGCTACGGAGCAACAGTGAATGACAATAGACTTTATTTCCGGATAATTTTCAATCAAACTACAGCATCACCCACTGGAGGGCTTCACTTCAGTACCACAAATTCCAGAATGCACTGCATGATTCCACTGAAGGATGTCCACCAGGGGGCAAAAATCGTACAAAATGGGGGAAGAAATGAAGTTGTGGTAACTGTTAGATGCCAAGGCTAATCGTTTGATAAAGGTCGAAGACGACTGAAACGCGTCAGGACTGCCGAAAAATGAAATAAAATGTATTTACCTTCACTGTGCGGAGTGCGGCTCATTGCTTTCCGTGAAGGAGAGTTTTGTGATGATATATATATATATATATATATATATATATATATATATATATATATATATATATATATATATATATATATATATATATATATATCTCTTCAAGGTACATACATCTGAAGTTTACCATAGTAAACCTATATTCACTTATTTATACTTATCATACAATCTTTTCGTAGTCAATATTTCGTAGTCAATATTTAGGAGCATATTACCAAGCAATATCGATAATTATCGCTATTGCTTGGTTAGAGACAAAAATTTACCGCTGAGCTGCGGCGATTTTTAACGCAAATAAACCTTGGTATTACCAAGGTTTATCGCAAATGCGATAAAAATTGCCGCAATGCATGAATATCGATGAAAAGTCAGCGATATTCATGCATTACCGAGCTAATGCTCTTAGCCATGTTATCCACCTCCCATTGGATAACATGGCTAAGAACTGCTCAGGGCAGGTGTTAGCTTTTGGAGATATTTGCGCTTAGCGTGAATATCTCCAAAAGTTGGTAATAGGAGATAGCGATGTTAGTGACTGTTTTCAGTCGCTAACATCTTGGCACGCCCACTTTGCATGTCATTAGTGATAAATATCACTGACATGCAAAGTGGGGCCCAAGATGGTCGCTATCTCCTACTAGCTGTCGCTAACTGGTGTTAGCGACAGCTAGGTAATAGGGAGATAAATTTATCTCCGCTTTCTTGGCTTTTAAAGCCAAAAAAGTGGAGATAAACCCCCTTGATAATATGCCCCTTAGTTCATATTTAGTCCATTATATTTTTGGAAGAATGATATTCTGCTAAGGATTTTCTGGCATAAAACCTCTTCTAACAGTAAAGAATGTTACCTTTCGATAAAAGGAAACAAAAAATAAAAGCTGTCCCAATTTGAACAGAGGTGTGCTTGTTTCTCGCTTACACGGATGCTGTGTTTGAGGTTGTACTACCGAAAGAAACATTTAGAGCAAAAAGCCATTTCAAGTAATGTTAAACTTCTTCATGCAAATGCATCTTCCCATTACCTTTGGATGGTGTGTTAGAGAGCAATTACCGCGCGTACGTCATGCATTCTTCTTTGACTGCCATGTCAGTTAGATTTCTTTCTTTCATGGGATGCCTCTGCCTCCTCGTAGCTTCTGCTCAATAGAAGACAGACTCTGGCAACATATGAATGATAGGTTAGGCCTGCGAGAGCCTTTTGTTGAAATGACTCCTATTTATGTATTTAACTTTATCTTTTCTGTAATTAATAGCTTTTACATACACCCCCGGATTTCTTTAAAATAGGTAATTTCTGCTGCCTACTGCTTTAGATGAAGAGGAGCTGAATGCAGCAGTCTCTAAGCTCTAACATTATCGGGGCCTGTCGGAGCCCTCACGGTGAGCAGGAGGGATGCACCCGTGCAACTGATGCCTATTTCTGGTTAAAATAATATGGCTGAGATACCCGCCACCCCCTCTCAACACAATCCCCAAGGATGGGAAACCGGAAACAGTTCTGAACTTTTGGAAGACGGGAGGGAGTGACCCTCCCGGCCGTATTTATTAAAATATGAAACAAAATTAAAACATTAAAATAACAGTTTCATATTATGTACAATTTCATTACCACATTGCGATGTTTGGCTAACCTTAACATATTCTCTAATACAAAGGTTCTCCTAGCCGAACTAACATCCTACAAAACATTTAACTTGAAATTTTGAAATTGTACATCCTAACGTTTAAGGGCCAACGGCAAGGTCGTAACCGGTGTCAAGATCCCTAAACCAGAAATATCCCCCTCACTTGTGAGGGGCGACCGCACAGAGGTGTACCTCGAGTGCAACTACCAATTTCCCTTGACTTGACGGGGGCCCCAATAAACTCGACGCCACTTAAAGGTCGTCCGAGGACTCGTGTGAGGTATCTAGAAGGTAGCGTAGACCCCCCCCCCAAACCCCACACAACTTACCGCATCTGCCGTCGCAGATGACCTGGCCCCGGGAAATTCTCCAGGAGGGGGCTGTAGCCCCTCCTACCCAGGAAGGGGCCTTGACCGCCTTTCCTTTCCTTTCGGCGGCCCATCCTTAGAAGGGACCGCCTACCCCGTTGAGGGGCCAATGGCCACCTCCCTCGAGCGCTCCCATCCGTAATGGGTGACGCCCACTCATAGGGATCTTCCAATTAGTGCTCACCGATCATGACCTTACCGCCCGACCAAAATAAATACGACAGTTCTAAACTAAATGACTAATTACTTAAAAGACAGTTAAAAGCAACCACTTTATTAAAAGCATGCTACTGATCAACACTAGAGCACGATTACTTTATTTGCAAAACATACCAACAATTGACCATTTCTTTATTGCATATTCAAAGTTATCACGATAATAATCCGGCACCTGCAAACAAAAGAGTTACCACATCAAATTTTATTCAAACCACTTGCTGTCCTCAGGGGCTGGTGGGTGGGTCAAAATTGGCTCTTCGTTCCGTCTCGAGCTCACGTGCAGCGAGGTGGTGCAGCTTCAGAGCACAGGAACAAGAGGATGCTCCCTTGGCTTGTTGCTCCTTTTATCCGTCTTCAGGGCGGGCGTAAACCCGCCCCGGCCTGCCCCGAGGGCGTGGCCCGGCCGCGTCAGTGTCTAGGCCAGCCCACTCCAGGGCGGGAAAAGGCGCGCCCCGGCTACGCCGCTTCGGGCATACCAGCCGAGACTCGCCTCCCGCCCAAGATGGCTTCCCGGGGGGATCGTGGTACTCCACCATACGTTCGGGGGGACCGAATGGTCGCCCCTTTCCATATGGCTGAGATACCCGCCACCCCCTCTCAACACAATCCCCAAGGATGGGAAACCGGAAACAGTTCTGAACTTTTGGAAGACGGGAGGGAGTGACCCTCCCGGCCGTATTTATTAAAATATGAAACAAAATTAAAACATTAAAATAACAGTTTCATATTATGTACAATTTCATTACCACACTGCGATGTTTGGCTAACCTTAACATATTCTCTAATACAAAGGTTCTCCTAGCCGAACTAACATCCTACAAAACATTTAACTTGAAATTTTGAAATTGTACATCCTAACGTTTAAGGGCCAACGGCAAGGTCGTAACCGGTGTCAAGATCCCTAAACCAGAAATATCCCCCTCACTTGTGAGGGGCGACCTCACAGAGGTGTACCTCGAGTGCAACTACCAATTTCCCTTGACTTGACGGGGGCCCCAATAAACTCGACGCCACTTAAAGGTCGTCCGAGGACTCGTGTGAGGTATCTAGAAGGTAGCGTAGACCCCCCCCAAACCCCACACAACTTACCGCATCTGCCGTCGCAGATGACCTGGCCCCGGGAAATTCTCCAGGAGGGGGCTGTAGCCCCTCCTACCCAGGAAGGGGCCTTGACCGCCTTTCCTTTCCTTTCGGCGGCCCATCCTTAGAAGGGACCGCCTACCCCGTTGAGGGGCCAATGGCCACCTCCCTCGAGCGCTCCCATCCGTAATGGGTGACGCCCACTCATAGGGATCTTCCAATTAGTGCTCACCGATCATGACCTTACCGCCACAGGCCGGATAGTTGACCGGCTATCCGGACCCCCCATAACACTCCTACCTAAAGGTCATGTCTTAAAGTCTTTAGCCAAGCTATACAGTCTCCTATGAGTAACTCGTTCCCCACCCGGGACAAATGAACACCATCCCCCAAATACATACTGTCACCAGTAATACAACCATGCGAAATAGAATGCAGTGTATTGGAACGGAACAATCTACTCACTTTGTTATTAATTTTCCTTACTGAATGATTCAGAGCCGAAACAGAAATAGCCCCCCGCCATACTTTTCGTGGGATCATATGTGACCATGCAATCGTGCACCCTGGAACTCTCCTCGCCAACCAACTTACAGTGGAAAGCATCGCCTCAAGAAGAAGTCGTCTACCAGTGGTGACCAAATCATTGCCCCCAAGATGTACTATGACTACAGACGGCGGTGACCTCGTCCGCCCTAGCAAACCCTCAAAAAATGATTGAAACTGGTCAATACAGAGTCCGCCCCTTCCGTAGAAGGACACCCTGTACCCGTATTCCCCAGCCACGTGATCCATATCACCTGCTTTGAATACGTCCGCGGCACGCCTCACGTATGAGTGGCCCATTTCACAGCCGGTGATGTCTGACCGCTGGCCCGGTGTTGGGTCGACTGCATAGTCCGCCCCGCCTCGTAGGCTTGCGCAACTGAAACCAAACAAAAACAAGAAGCGTGAGTACATCATTACAGCTTCACAACATGTGCAACCGCACATACCTCTTATAACAATTGGAGGACCAACGCCCCACACGTTTAACTTGTTCGACATTCAGACCCCTGGCTGTAGCCTCTGCAGCAGCCCCTATCCGAAAGGAATGGGTCCCAAACTCGCCCGGGTTCAAGCCCGCAGCAGTAATCGACATCGCAAGCACCCGCTGAAACTGAAACCTCGTCAGTGGGGTGGTGTCAGCGTGTCTCAACAAGGTCCCCCCCCCATGAAGCCACTCTGTGTGCCAAATATTCCTCTACACAACTCACCGGGCACATGGAGGACCCGGGTATCCTTTGTATGATTATGCAATCACCCCTTGCACCCTGATCGGTCTTGGACCTGACGAACGAGAGAGTCATCGTCTCCCCTCTGATCTGAACGTGCTCTCGGCACAGTCCCCCCATCACATCCTGCTTGTTCCTCGCCACTAGTTCGCTTACTCGCATAGCCCCATGGAATGCCAGCGTAAAAGAGGCTCGAAATAACACCGTTTCATACTGGGATGAACATGTTGCAGGGAGTTTAGATAATAACAGGGCCAACCTATCCAAACCTATCGGGCGCCTTTCATCTACTCTGCGACCCCCAAGGCGTTGCCACCCACGTAGCGCTTTTTGTACAACGAAAGACGCTGTCGGGTCCTGGATCCCATGAGCCCTAGCCACAAAGGAAATGGCGGCCCGATGCCTCTGGGCCGTAGCCACTGATTTGCCTGCGTGACGTAACGACAGCAGGAATTTCACTACCAACTCCTCCTGACCCCAAAGCTCCCCTCTAGCCGCCCCCAAAAAGGCCCAATAGGAACGGAACGCCCCTTCATATGCCTTCCTCGTCCTGGGTGCTAAACTCTCTCCCACGAGGTCCTGTAGTTCTGGGCACCGAGAGACCAGAGAGCTTCGGGAAAGGGTGCTGCCACCGGGTCCGTTGTGGGCAGAAAACCCCAGAAGGCCTGCATATGAAAACGAGAAAGCGCATCAGCCGCTTGGTTCATCACCCCCGGGACATGTCGTGCCCTAAATAGTACATTCAATTGCCTACACAATAACACAATTTCCTTGAGCAATCTCAGAATCCATTTGCATTGTGCTGCCTGGCTATTAGTACACTCAACCACGGTCATGTTATCAGACCAGAATACCACCGAGTGATCTCTGAACCCCTCAGGCCAAGTTCTCAGGGCCACCAGTATGGGAAAAAGTTCTAGGAAAGCAATGTTGCTCGTCAGACCACTATCATGCCACCATGACGGCCATTTTTGTGCCGACCACTGTGTGCCGAATATGGCACCAAAACCAATGCTCCCTGCCGAATCTGTCCACAGCCCTAGCTCCTCAGAGGACACGGCCGGTTTGTTCCAGACAATTCGACCATTGAAATCCGCCAGAAATGCCAACCAAATGCGCATGTCCTGGCGAACCTCTGCCGAGAGCCTTGTGCGATGATGACCCTCCCGCAGGCCGACCATGGCTTGAGCGATCGAGCGAGAAAAGGGGCGGGCCATCGGTATAACTCTCAGGGCAAAATTCAACTGTCCCACCAATTGCTGTAATTGATGTAGCTTCACCTTAGACTCACTTATACACATCTGCAAGGATGCCCTGAATCTTAACACTTTGTCATCTGGTAAACGAAAACAACCTTCTTTGGAATCGAGCTCGATCCCCAGAAACTCAAGGCAAGTCGAGGGACCCACAGTCTTACCTGGTGCCAATGGCACGCCAAATTGAGTCATCAAGACACAAAATGCAGTCGAAGCCTGTCCACATTCTGGATCCCCGGCTGCCCCCAGAAACAAAAAGTCATCGAGATAATGCATAACATGTTTAAACCCCATCTTCCTTGTGAAGACCCATTGCAGGAAGCAACTGAACTTTTCGAAATAGGCACACGATATAGAGCACCCCATCGGCATGCACCTATCCATGTAGTAGTGACCCTGAAACATGAAACCCAGGAGACGCTGATCGTCTGGATGTACCGGGAGCAAACGGAACGCTGACTCGATATCACATTTTGCCATCAGCGCTCCGGGCCCTAGGCGATTCAATATGGCTACGGCCTCATCGAAGGATGCGTACCGCACCGAACACACTTCCGGGTCTATTGCCTCGTTTACGGAAAGACCACGTGGGGCTGATAAGTTATGTATCAGCCGAAATTCACCCGGGTCCTTCTTGGGGACCACCCCTAAAGGGGAACAAACAAAGTTAGCAACTGGTGGCACATTAAATGGACCGACGACTCGACCTCGAGCCACCTCTTTCCCGATCTTTTCCTGTACCACGGTCGTATGCTGTAAGACCGATATCTGGTTTTTACATTTTGCTATACCCTGAAACTCCCTCACTGGGATGCGGAAACCATACGAAAATCCGTCCCGTAACACCCCAGCGGAAGCGTGATCCGGGTATTCACTGAGCCAGGGAATCATTGCCATGGTATCAATCGGAGTAGGTAAAGGCGCCCCTCGGACTATGTCAGACCTGTTTGGCGCCTCCTCTACCCCCGTTATCACCCGTTTTGGCTCTGCACATGGACTCAGGATGGGATGATTGCCCGCACCCCCCACATTCGTGCCTAAATTTGCATGACCCCTGGGGCCTAGTACATTTCCCCCTGTTAAAGTTCCAACAAACCCCCCTTTTACCTGCGTTGCCGGTCGGCCTCGAGTGATTGTCGTTACTCGTACCTGATCGAAAGGGCGTCCCCGCATAATGGCGGGAGGATTCACCCACGTAACTCCCTACCAATGGCACCTTCAACATACCAGAATCCTCCATTTTGGACCAGGACACAGAATCATAACAATCCCAAGTTAAGTTTTTATCATGCTCTTTTGCTTTTCTGAAAACATTGTCGTAACAAAACCAATGGTTGCCCTCATGAGACACTGAATACCCCATGATCCGTGACTGATAAATCGGCAATTCGGGCAGCAATTCGGGCCTACGTTCACCTAAGATGGATGTAAAAACCCCCCATGCTTTGCCCCAATTACCAATGTTTTCATTTACCTTAAAGGCGGCCATCTTTGCGCGCCAAACACTCGGATGCATGAGCTCCTTTTGACTCTTAACATGCTCCATCTCATAATGATCGGTAAGCAACGAGAAAATGTTTATATACTCCCCTGCCCATATCTTCTCCTTGATAGCCAGAGGGACATGTTGACCCAACCTTTCCCTTCGAGAGGGTGCCGACTCATCCCTCGCAATCGGCAATGGCCGCTTACCTGAACCGGAAGCTGTATCTGCGACTGGACTTGACCCAGATGGTTTCTCAACTGCCGCAGCCGGCGATGGTGCCTTCGTCGCTTCCCTTGTTTCCCGCAGCTGTTTCATCAACACCTGCGCGTCATCAGCCGTGGCGCCCTTGCTACCTTTACCCAACCACGCTGCTAATTGTGCTACCAGCTCGGGCGGCATATCCTCCCTGGACACGGGGGTGACCACTACGGGAATCGGATTTCCTTCCTCCGGGACCGGAGTGGGTGCTTCGAGCGGAGTACAGGGAACTGGGACGTCTCCCCCAGCTGTTCCCCTCCTGGGCCTCTTGCCTTTTCCCCCTGGAGCTGTTCCCGCCAGAGGACGTTTCGGCCCCCCTTCCTCGTCTTTCTCCGCCATTCGCTTCTTTAGGTCGGTTACCTCTTTCATGAGAACTCGCAGCATCTGCTCGGTAGTCATTCGTTTTCCCGCCTTCTTAGGCATTCTCCGACAGAGTATCTGCAAAACAAACAAGAAGATTATAACGCTCAAAATTGGCTCTTCGTTCCGTCTCGAGCTCACGTGCAGCGAGGTGGTGCAGCTTCAGAGCACAGGAACAAGAGGATGCTCCCTTGGCTTGTTGCTCCTTTTATCCGTCTTCAGGGCGGGCGTAAACCCGCCCCGGCCTGCCCCGAGGGCGTGGCCCGGCCGCGTCAGTGTCTAGGCCAGCCCACTCCAGGGCGGGAAAAGGCGCGCCCCGGCTACGCCGCTTCGGGCATACCAGCCGAGACTCGCCTCCCGCCCAAGATGGCTTCCCGGGGGGATCGTGGTACTCCACCATACGTTCGGGGGGACCGAATGGTCGCCCCTTTCCAAAA
>NW_028249257.1:0-24926 GCF_964263255.1 Lissotriton vulgaris
AGTCCAAAAAAATCAATTTTCTGATGAAAAACGATGACCCCGGACCAGTCGAACGTTGAAAAAATGGTCAATATTGATGAAATTTTAACATTTAATCTTTTGACTTTAAATGACGGTTGGATGTGAGTTATTACTTTTTCAACTAAAATAAGTGTGTTTAAAGTCATTTCTGTGCCTGAAATTGGTCAAAATTGAAGATTTTGAGTAAGCAAAACTCTGTAAAAAATGGCAATTTTGGTCAATGTGAGGGTTTAAAAAGTGGTTATTCAACATGAGGCCCGATCCAAATGACATTTTGAATAATTTTTGGTAGAGTGCAAAAAATCAATTTTCTGATGAAAAACAATGACTCCGGACCAGTCGAACATTGAAAAAATGGTCAATATTGATGAAATTTTAACATTTAATCTTTTTGACTTTAAATGACGGTTGGATGTGATTTATTACTTTTTCAACTGAAATAAGTGTGTTTAAAGTCATTTCTGTGCCTGAAATTGGTCAAAATTGAAGATTTTGAGTAAGCAAAACTCTGTAAAAATGGCAATTTTGGTCACTGTGAGGGTTTAAAAAGTGGTTATTCAACATGAGGCCCGATCCAAATGACATTTTGAATCATTTTTGATAGAGTCCAAAAAATCAATTTTCTGATGAAAAACGATGACCCCGGACCAGTCGAACATTGAAAAAATGGTCAATATTGATGAAATTTTAACATTTAATCTTTTGACTTTAAATGACGGTTGGATGTGAGTTATTACTTTTTCAACTAAAATAAGTGTGTTTAAAGTCATTTCTGTGCCTGAAATTGGTCAAAATTGAAGATTTTGAGTAAGCAAAACTCTGTAAAAATGGCAATTTTGGTCACTGTGAGGGTTTAAAAAGTGGTTATTCAACATGAGGCCCGATCCAAATGACATTTTGAATCATTTTTGGTAGAGTCCAAAAAATCAATTTTCTGATGAAAAACGATGACCCCGGACCAGTCGAACGTTGAAAAAATGGTCAATATTGATGAAATTTTAACATTTAATCTTTTGACTTTAAATGACGGTTGGATGTGAGTTATTACTTTTTCAACTAAAATAAGTGTGTTTAAAGTCATTTCTGTGCCTGAAATTGGTCAAAATTGAAGATTTTGAGTAAGCAAAACTCTGTAAAAATGGCAATTTTGGTCACTGTGAGGGTTTAAAAAGTGGTTATTCAACATGAGGCCCGATCCAAATGACATTTTGAATCATTTTTTGTAGAGTCCAAAAAATCCATTTTCTGATGAAAAACGATGACCCCGGACCAGTCGAACGTTGAAAAAATGGTCAATATTGATGAAATTTTAACATTTAATCTTTTGACTTTAAATGACGGTTGGATGTGAGTTATTACTTTTTCAACTAAAATAAGTGTGTTTAAAGTCATTTCTGTGCCTGAAATTGGTCAAAATTGAAGATTTTGAGTAAGCAAAACTCTGTAAAAATGACAATTTTGGTCACTGTGAGGGTTTAAAAAGTGGTTATTCAACATGAGGCCCGATCCAAATGACATTTTGAATCATTTTTGGAAGAGTCCAAAAAATCCATTTTCTGATGAAAAACGATGACCCCGGACCAGTCGAACATTGAAAAAAGGATCAATATTGATGACATTTTAACATTTAATCTTTTGACTTAAATGACGATTGGATGTGAGTTATTACTTTTTCAACTAAAATAAGTGTGTTTAAAGTCATTTTTGTGCCTGAAATTGGTCAAAATTGAAGATTTTGAGTAAGCAAAACTCTGTAAAAATGGCAATTTTGGTCACTGTGAGGGTTTAAAAAGTGGTTATTCAACATGAGGCCCGATCCAAATGACATTTTGAATCATTTTTGGTAGAGTCCAAAAAATCAATTTTCTGATGAAAAACGATGACCCCGGACCAGTCGAACGTTGAAAAAATGGTCAATATTGATGAAATTTTAACATTTAATCTTTTGACTTTAAATGACGGTTGGATGTGAGTTATTACTTTTTCAACTAAAATAAGTGTGTTTAAAGTCATTTCTGTGCCTGAAATTGGTCAAAATTGAAGATTTTGAGTAAGCAAAACTCTGTAAAAATGGCAATTTTGGTCACTGTGAGGGTTTAAAAAGTGGTTATTCAACATGAGGCCCGATCCAAATGACATTTTGAATCATTTTTGGTAGAGTCCAAAAAATCAATTTTCTGATGAAAAACGATGACCCCGGACCAGTCGAACGTTGAAAAAATGGTCAATATTGATGAAATTTTAACATTTAATCTTTTGACTTTAAATGATGGTTGGATGTGAGTTATTACTTTTTCAACTAAAATAAGTGTGTTTAAAGTCATTTCTGTGCCTGAAATTGGTCAAAATTGAAGATTTTGAGTAAGCAAAACTCTGTAAAAATGGCAATTTTGGTCACTGTGAGGGTTTAAAAAGTGGTTATTCAACATGAGGCCCGATCCAAATGACATTTTGAATCACTTTTGGTAGAGTCCAAAAAATCAATTTTCTGATGAAAAACGATGACCCCGGACCAGTCGAACGTTGAAAAAATGGTCAATATTGATGAAATTTTAACATTTAATCTTTTGACTTTAAATGACGGTTGGATGTGAGTTATTACTTTTTCAACTAAAATAAGTGTGTTTAAAGTCATTTCTGTGCCTGAAATTGGTCAAAATTGAAGATTTTGAGTAAGCAAAACTCTGTAAAAATGGCAATTTTGGTAACTGTGAGGGTTTAAAAAGTGGTTATTCAACATGAGGCCCGATCCAAATGACATTTTGAATCATTTTTGGTAGAGTCCAAAAAATCCATTTTCTGATGAAAAACGATGACCCCGGACCAGTCGAACGTTGAAAAAATGGTCAATATTGATGAAATTTTAACATTTAATCTTTTGACTTTAAATGACGGTTGGATGTGAGTTATTACTTTTTCAACTAAAATAAGTGTGTTTAAAGTCATTTCTGTGTCTGAAATTGGTCAAAATTGAAGATTTTGAGTAAGCAAAACTCTGTAAAAATGGCAATTTTGGTCACTGTGAGGGTTTAAAAAGTGGTTATTCAACATGAGGCCCGATCCAAATGACATTTTGAATCAGTTTTGGAAGAGTCCAAAAAATCAATTTTCTGATAAAAAACGATGACCCCGGACCAGTCGAACGTTGAAAAAATGGTCAATACTGATGAAATTTTAACATTTAATCTTTTGACTTTAAATGACGGTTGGATGTGAGTTATTACTTTTTCAACTAAAATAAGTGTGTTTAAAGTCATTTCTGTGCCTGAAATTGGTCAAAATTGAAGATTTTGAGTAAGCAAAACTCTGTAAAAATGGCAATTTTGGTCACTGTGAGGGTTTAAAAAGTGGTTATTCAACATGAGGCCCGATCCAAATGACATTTTGAATCAGTTTTGGAAGAGTCCAAAAAATCCATTTTCTGATGAAAAACGATGACCCCGGACCAGTCGAACGTTGAAAAAATGGTCAATATTGATGAAATTTTAACATTTAATCTTTTGACTTTAAATGACGGTTGGATGTGAGTTATTACTTTTTCAACTAAAATAAGTGTGTTTAAAGTCATTTCTGTGCCTGAAATTGGTCAAAATTGAAGATTTGAGTAAGCAAAACTCTGTAAAAATGGCAATTTTGGTCACTGTGAGGGTTTAAAAAGTGGTTATTCAACATGAGGCCCGATCCAAATGACATTTTGATTCATTTTTGGAAGAGTCCAAAAAATTTATTTTTTTCTGATGAAAAACAATGACTCCGGACCAGTCGAACGTTGAAAAAATGGTCAATATTGATGAAATTTTAACATTTAATCTTTTGACTTTAAATGACGGTTGGATGTGAGTTATTACTTTTTCAACTAAAATAAGTGTGTTTAAAGTCATTTCTGTGCCTGAAATTGGTCAAAATTGAAGATTTTGAGTAAGCAAAACTCTGTAAAAATGGCAATTTTGGTCACTGTGAGGGTTTAAAAAGTGGTTATTCAACATGAGGCCCGATCCAAATGACATTTTGAATCATTTTTGTAGAGTCCAAAAAAATCTATTTTCTGATGAAAAACGATGACCCCGGACCAGTCGAACGTTGAAAAAATGGTCAATATTGATGAAATTTTAACATTTAATCTTTTGACTTTAAATGACGGTTGGATGTGAGTTATTACTTTTTCAACTAAAATAAGTGTGTTTAAAGTCATTTCTGTGCCTGAAATTGGTCAAAATTGAAGATTTTGAGTAAGCAAAACTCTGTAAAAATGACAATTTTGGTCACTGTGAGGGTTTAAAAAGTGGTTATTCAACATGAGGCCCGATCCAAATGACATTTTGAATCATTTTTGGAAGAGTCCAAAAAATCCATTTTCTGATGAAAAACGATGACCCCGGACCAGTCGAACGTTGAAAAAATGGTCAATATTGATGAAATTTTAACATTTAATCTTTTGACTTTAAATGACGGTTGGATGTGAGTTATTACTTTTTCAACTAAAATAAGTGTGTTTAAAGTCATTTCTGTGCCTGAAATTGGTCAAAATTGAAGATTTTGAGTAAGCAAAACTCTGTAAAAATGGCAATTTTGGTCACTGTGAGGGTTTAAAAAGTGGTTATTCAACATGAGGCCCGATCCAAATGACATTTTGAATCATTTTTGGTAGAGTCCAAAAAATAAATTTTCTGATGAAAAACGATGACCCCGGACCAGTCGAACGTTGAAAAAATGGTCAATATTGATGAAATTTTAACATTTAATCTTTTGACTTTAAATGATGGTTGGATGTGAGTTATTACTTTTTCAACTAAAATAAGTGTGTTTAAAGTCATTTCTGTGCCTGAAATTGGTCAAAATTGAAGATTTTGAGTAAGCAAAACTCTGTAAAAATGGCAATTTTGGTCACTGTGAGGGTTTAAAAAGTGGTTATTCAACATGAGGCCCGATCCAAATGACATTTTGGATGTGATTTATTACTTTTTCAACTGAAATAAGTGTGTTTAAAGTCATTTCTGTGCCTGAAATTGGTCAAAATTAAAGATTTTGAGTAAGCAAAACTCTGTAAAAATGGCAATTTTGGTCACTGTGAGGGTTTAAAAAGTGGTTATTCAACATGAGGCCCGATCCAAATGACATTTTGAATCATTTTTGATAGAGTCCAAAAAATCAATTTTCTGATGAAAAACGATGACCCCGGACCAGTCGAACATTGAAAAAATGGTCAATATTGATGAAATTTTAACATTTAATCTTTTGACTTTAAATGACGGTTGGATGTGAGTTATTACTTTTTCAACTAAAATAAGTGTGTTTAAAGTCATTTCTGTGCCTGAAATTGGTCAAAATTGAAGATTTTGAGTAAGCAAAACTCTGTAAAAATGGCAATTTTGGTCACTGTGAGGGTTTAAAAAGTGGTTATTCAACATGAGGCCCGATCCAAATGACATTTTGAATCATTTTTGGTAGAGTCCAAAAAATCAATTTTCTGATGAAAAACGATGACCCCGGACCAGTCGAACGTTGAAAAAATGGTCAATATTGATGAAATTTTAACATTTAATCTTTTGACTTTAAATGACGGTTGGATGTGAGTTATTACTTTTTCAACTAAAATAAGTGTGTTTAAAGTCATTTCTGTGCCTGAAATTGGTCAAAATTGAAGATTTTGAGTAAGCAAAACTCTGTAAAAATGGCAATTTTGGTCACTGTGAGGGTTTAAAAAGTGGTTATTCAACATGAGGCCCGATCCAAATGACATTTTGAATCATTTTTTGTAGAGTCCAAAAAATCCATTTTCTGATGAAAAACGATGACCCCGGACCAGTCGAACGTTGAAAAAATGGTCAATATTGATGAAATTTTAACATTTAATCTTTTGACTTTAAATGACGGTTGGATGTGAGTTATTACTTTTTCAACTAAAATAAGTGTGTTTAAAGTCATTTCTGTGCCTGAAATTGGTCAAAATTGAAGATTTTGAGTAAGCAAAACTCTGTAAAAATGACAATTTTGGTCACTGTGAGGGTTTAAAAAGTGGTTATTCAACATGAGGCCCGATCCAAATGACATTTTGAATCATTTTTGGAAGAGTCCAAAAAATCCATTTTCTGATGAAAAACGATGACCCCGGACCAGTCGAACATTGAAAAAAGGATCAATATTGATGACATTTTAACATTTAATCTTTTGACTTAAATGACGATTGGATGTGAGTTATTACTTTTTCAACTAAAATAAGTGTGTTTAAAGTCATTTTTGTGCCTGAAATTGGTCAAAATTGAAGATTTTGAGTAAGCAAAACTCTGTAAAAATGGCAATTTTGGTCACTGTGAGGGTTTAAAAAGTGGTTATTCAACATGAGGCCCGATCCAAATGACATTTTGAATCATTTTTGGTAGAGTCCAAAAAATCAATTTTCTGATGAAAAACGATGACCCCGGACCAGTCGAACGTTGAAAAAATGGTCAATATTGATGAAATTTTAACATTTAATCTTTTGACTTTAAATGACGGTTGGATGTGAGTTATTACTTTTTCAACTAAAATAAGTGTGTTTAAAGTCATTTCTGTGCCTGAAATTGGTCAAAATTGAAGATTTTGAGTAAGCAAAACTCTGTAAAAATGGCAATTTTGGTCAATGTGAGGGTTTAAAAAGTGGTTATTCAACATGAGGCCCGATCCAAATGACATTTTGAATAATTTTTGGTAGAGTGCAAAAAATCAATTTTCTGATGAAAAACAATGACTCCGGACCAGTCGAACATTGAAAAAATGGTCAATATTGATGAAATTTTAACATTTAATCTTTTGACTTTAAATGACGGTTGGATGTGATTTATTACTTTTTCAACTGAAATAAGTGTGTTTAAAGTCATTTCTGTGCCTGAAATTGGTCAAAATTGAAGATTTTGAGTAAGCAAAACTCTGTAAAAATGGCAATTTTGGTCACTGTGAGGGTTTAAAAAGTGGTTATTCAACATGAGGCCCGATCCAAATGACATTTTGAATCATTTTTGATAGAGTCCAAAAAATCAATTTTCTGATGAAAAACGATGACCCCGGACCAGTCGAACATTGAAAAAATGGTCAATATTGATGAAATTTTAACATTTAATCTTTTGACTTTAAATGACGGTTGGATGTGAGTTATTACTTTTTCAACTAAAATAAGTGTGTTTAAAGTCATTTCTGTGCCTGAAATTGGTCAAAATTGAAGATTTTGAGTAAGCAAAACTCTGTAAAAATGGCAATTTTGGTCACTGTGAGGGTTTAAAAAGTGGTTATTCAACATGAGGCCCGATCCAAATGACATTTTGAATCATTTTTGGTAGAGTCCAAAAAATCAATTTTCTGATGAAAAACGATGACCCCGGACCAGTCGAACGTTGAAAAAATGGTCAATATTGATGAAATTTTAACATTTAATCTTTTGACTTTAAATGACGGTTGGATGTGAGTTATTACTTTTTCAACTAAAATAAGTGTGTTTAAAGTCATTTCTGTGCCTGAAATTGGTCAAAATTGAAGATTTTGAGTAAGCAAAACTCTGTAAAAATGGCAATTTTGGTCACTGTGAGGGTTTAAAAAGTGGTTATTCAACATGAGGCCCGATCCAAATGACATTTTGAATCATTTTTTGTAGAGTCCAAAAAATCCATTTTCTGATGAAAAACGATGACCCCGGACCAGTCGAACGTTGAAAAAATGGTCAATATTGATGAAATTTTAACATTTAATCTTTTGACTTTAAATGACGGTTGGATGTGAGTTATTACTTTTTCAACTAAAATAAGTGTGTTTAAAGTCATTTCTGTGCCTGAAATTGGTCAAAATTGAAGATTTTGAGTAAGCAAAACTCTGTAAAAATGACAATTTTGGTCACTGTGAGGGTTTAAAAAGTGGTTATTCAACATGAGGCCCGATCCAAATGACATTTTGAATCATTTTTGGAAGAGTCCAAAAAATCCATTTTCTGATGAAAAACGATGACCCCGGACCAGTCGAACATTGAAAAAAGGATCAATATTGATGACATTTTAACATTTAATCTTTTGACTTAAATGACGATTGGATGTGAGTTATTACTTTTTCAACTAAAATAAGTGTGTTTAAAGTCATTTTTGTGCCTGAAATTGGTCAAAATTGAAGATTTTGAGTAAGCAAAACTCTGTAAAAATGGCAATTTTGGTCACTGTGAGGGTTTAAAAAGTGGTTATTCAACATGAGGCCCGATCCAAATGACATTTTGAATCATTTTTGGTAGAGTCCAAAAAATCAATTTTCTGATGAAAAACGATGACCCCGGACCAGTCGAACGTTGAAAAAATGGTCAATATTGATGAAATTTTAACATTTAATCTTTTGACTTTAAATGACGGTTGGATGTGAGTTATTACTTTTTCAACTAAAATAAGTGTGTTTAAAGTCATTTCTGTGCCTGAAATTGGTCAAAATTGAAGATTTTGAGTAAGCAAAACTCTGTAAAAATGGCAATTTTGGTCACTGTGAGGGTTTAAAAAGTGGTTATTCAACATGAGGCCCGATCCAAATGACATTTTGAATCATTTTTGGTAGAGTCCAAAAAATCAATTTTCTGATGAAAAACGATGACCCCGGACCAGTCGAACGTTGAAAAAATGGTCAATATTGATGAAATTTTAACATTTAATCTTTTGACTTTAAATGATGGTTGGATGTGAGTTATTACTTTTTCAACTAAAATAAGTGTGTTTAAAGTCATTTCTGTGCCTGAAATTGGTCAAAATTGAAGATTTTGAGTAAGCAAAACTCTGTAAAAATGGCAATTTTGGTCACTGTGAGGGTTTAAAAAGTGGTTATTCAACATGAGGCCCGATCCAAATGACATTTTGAATCACTTTTGGTAGAGTCCAAAAAATCAATTTTCTGATGAAAAACGATGACCCCGGACCAGTCGAACGTTGAAAAAATGGTCAATATTGATGAAATTTTAACATTTAATCTTTTGACTTTAAATGACGGTTGGATGTGAGTTATTACTTTTTCAACTAAAATAAGTGTGTTTAAAGTCATTTCTGTGCCTGAAATTGGTCAAAATTGAAGATTTTGAGTAAGCAAAACTCTGTAAAAATGGCAATTTTGGTAACTGTGAGGGTTTAAAAAGTGGTTATTCAACATGAGGCCCGATCCAAATGACATTTTGAATCATTTTTGGTAGAGTCCAAAAAATCCATTTTCTGATGAAAAACGATGACCCCGGACCAGTCGAACGTTGAAAAAATGGTCAATATTGATGAAATTTTAACATTTAATCTTTTGACTTTAAATGACGGTTGGATGTGAGTTATTACTTTTTCAACTAAAATAAGTGTGTTTAAAGTCATTTCTGTGTCTGAAATTGGTCAAAATTGAAGATTTTGAGTAAGCAAAACTCTGTAAAAATGGCAATTTTGGTCACTGTGAGGGTTTAAAAAGTGGTTATTCAACATGAGGCCCGATCCAAATGACATTTTGAATCAGTTTTGGAAGAGTCCAAAAAATCAATTTTCTGATAAAAAACGATGACCCCGGACTAGTCGAACGTTGAAAAAATGGTCAATATTGATGAAATTTTTACATTTAATCTTTTGACTTTAAATGACGGTTGGATGTGAGTTATTACTTTTTCAACTAAAATAAGTGTGTTTAAAGTCATTTCTGTGCCTGAAATTGGTCAAAATTGAAGATTTTGAGTAAGCAAAACTCTGTAAAAATGACAATTTTGGTCACTGTGAGGGTTTAAAAAGTGGTTATTCAACATGAGGCCCGATCCAAATGACATTTTGAATCATTTTTGGAAGAGTCCAAAAAATCCATTTTCTGATGAAAAACGATGACCCCGGACCAGTCGAACATTGAAAAAATGATCAATATTGATGACATTTTAACATTTAATCTTTTGACTTAAATGACGATTGGATGTGAGTTATTACTTTTTCAACTAAAATAAGTGTGTTTAAAGTCATTTTTGTGCCTGAAATTGGTCAAAATTGAAGATTTTGAGTAAGCAAAACTCTGTAAAAATGGCAATTTTGGTCACTGTGAGGGTTTAAAAAGTGGTTATTCAACATGAGGCCCGATCCAAATGACATTTTGAATCATTTTTGGTAGAGTCCAAAAAATCAATTTTCTGATGAAAAACGATGACCCCGGACCAGTCGAACGTTGAAAAAATGGTCAATATTGATGAAATTTTAACATTTAATCTTTTGACTTTAAATGACGGTTGGATGTGAGTTATTACTTTTTCAACTAAAATAAGTGTGTTTAAAGTCATTTCTGTGCCTGAAATTGGTCAAAATTGAAGATTTTGAGTAAGCAAAACTCTGTAAAAATGGCAATTTTGGTCACTGTGAGGGTTTAAAAAGTGGTTATTCAACATGAGGCCCGATCCAAATTACATTTTGAATCACTTTTGGTAGAGTCCAAAAAATCAATTTTCTGATGAAAAACGATGACCCCGGACCAGTCGAACGTTGAAAAAATGGTCAATATTGATGAAATTTTAACATTTAATCTTTTGACTTTAAATGACGGTTGGATGTGAGTTATTACTTTTTCAACTAAAATAAGTGTGTTTAAAGTCATTTCTGTGCCTGAAATTGGTCAAAATTGAAGATTTTGAGTAAGCAAAACTCTGTAAAAATGGCAATTTTGGTCACTGTGAGGGTTTAAAAAGTGGTTATTCAACATGAGGCCCGATCCAAATGACATTTTGATTCATTTTTGGAAGAGTCCAAAAAATTTATTTTTTTCTGATGAAAAACGATGACCCCGGACCAGTCGAACATTGAAAAAATGGTCAATATTGATGAAATTTTAACATTTAATCTTTTGACTTTAAATGACGGTTGGATGTGAGTTATTACTTTTTCAACTAAAATAAGTGTGTTTAAAGTCATTTCTGTGCCTGAAATTGGTCAAAATTGAAGATTTTGAGTAAGCAAAACTCTGTAAAAATGGCAATTTTGGTCAATGTGAGGGTTTAAAAAGTGGTTATTCAACATGAGGCCCGATCCAAATGACATTTTGAATAATTTTTGGTAGAGTGCAAAAAATCAATTTTCTGATGAAAAACAATGACTCCGGACCAGTCGAACATTGAAAAAATGGTCAATATTGATGAAATTTTAACATTTAATCTTTTGACTTTAAATGACGGTTGGATGTGATTTATTACTTTTTCAACTGAAATAAGTGTGTTTAAAGTCATTTCTGTGCCTGAAATTGGTCAAAATTGAAGATTTTGAGTAAGCAAAACTCTGTAAAAATGGCAATTTTGGTCACTGTGAGGGTTTAAAAAGTGGTTATTCAACATGAGGCCCGATCCAAATGACATTTTGAATCATTTTTGATAGAGTCCAAAAAATCAATTTTCTGATGAAAAACGATGACCCCGGACCAGTCGAACGTTGAAAAAATGGTCAATATTGATGAAATTTTAACATTTAATCTTTTGACTTTAAATGACGGTTGGATGTGAGTTATTACTTTTTCAACTAAAATAAGTGTGTTTAAAGTCATTTCTGTGCCTGAAATTGGTCAAAATTGAAGATTTTGAGTAAGCAAAACTCTGTAAAAATGGCAATTTTGGTCACTGTGAGGGTTTAAAAAGTGGTTATTCAACATGAGGCCCGATCCAAATGACATTTTGAATCATTTTTTGTAGAGTCCAAAAAATCCATTTTCTGATGAAAAACGATGACCCCGGACCAGTCGAACGTTGAAAAAATGGTCAATATTGATGAAATTTTAACATTTAATCTTTTGACTTTAAATGACGGTTGGATGTGAGTTATTACTTTTTCAACTAAAATAAGTGTGTTTAAAGTCATTTCTGTGCCTGAAATTGGTCAAAATTGAAGATTTTGAGTAAGCAAAACTCTGTAAAAATGGCAATTTTGGTCACTGTGAGGGTTTAAAAAGTGGTTATTCAACATGAGGCCCGATCCAAATGACATTTTGAATCATTTTTGGTAGAGTCCAAAAAATCAATTTTCTGATGAAAAACGATGACCCCGGACCAGTCGAACGTTGAAAAAATGGTCAATATTGATGAAATTTTAACATTTAATCTTTTGACTTTAAATGACGGTTGGATGTGAGTTATTACTTTTTCAACTAAAATAAGTGTGTTTAAAGTCATTTCTGTGCCTGAAATTGGTCAAAATTGAAGATTTTGAGTAAGCAAAACTCTGTAAAAATGGCAATTTTGGTAACTGTGAGGGTTTAAAAAGTGGTTATTCAACATGAGGCCCGATCCAAATGACATTTTGAATCATTTTTGGTAGAGTCCAAAAAATCCATTTTCTGATGAAAAACGATGACCCCGGACCAGTCGAACGTTGAAAAAATGGTCAATATTGATGAAATTTTAACATTTAATCTTTTGACTTTAAATGACGGTTGGATGTGAGTTATTACTTTTTCAACTAAAATAAGTGTGTTTAAAGTCATTTCTGTGTCTGAAATTGGTCAAAATTGAAGATTTTGAGTAAGCAAAACTCTGTAAAAATGGCAATTTTGGTCACTGTGAGGGTTTAAAAAGTGGTTATTCAACATGAGGCCCGATCCAAATGACATTTTGAATCAGTTTTGGAAGAGTCCAAAAAATCAATTTTCTGATAAAAAACGATGACCCCGGACTAGTCGAACGTTGAAAAAATGGTCAATATTGATGAAATTTTAACATTTAATCTTTTGACTTTAAATGACGGTTGGATGTGAGTTATTACTTTTTCAACTAAAATAAGTGTGTTTAAAGTCATTTCTGTGCCTGAAATTGGTCAAAATTGAAGATTTTGAGTAAGCAAAACTCTGTAAAAATGACAATTTTGGTCACTGTGAGGGTTTAAAAAGTGGTTATTCAACATGAGGCCCGATCCAAATGACATTTTGAATCATTTTTGGAAGAGTCCAAAAAATCCATTTTCTGATGAAAAACGATGACCCCGGACCAGTCGAACATTGAAAAAATGATCAATATTGATGAAATTTTAACATTTAATCTTTTGACTTTAAATGACGGTTGGATGTGAGTTATTACTTTTTCAACTAAAATAAGTGTGTTTAAAGTCATTTCTGTGCCCGAAATTGGTCAAAATTAAGATTTTGAGTAAGCAAAACTCTGTAAAAATGGCAATTTTGGTCACTGTGAGGGTTTAAAAAGTGGTTATTCAACATGAGGCCCGATCCAAATGACATTTTGAATCATTTTTGGTAGAGTGCAAAAAATCAATTTTCTGATGAAAAACAATGACTCCGGACCCGTCGAACATTGAAAAAATGGTCAATATTGATGAAATTTGAACATTTAATCTTTTGACTTTAAATGACGGTTGGATGTGATTTATTACTTTTTCAACTGAAATAAGTGTGTTTAAAGTCATTTCTGTGCCTGAAATTGGTCAAAATTGAAGATTTTGAGTAAGCAAAACTCTGTAAAAATGGCAATTTTGGTCACTGTGAGGGTTTAAAAAGTGGTTATTCAACATGAGGCCCGATCCAAATGACATTTTGAATCATTTTTGATAGAGTCCAAAAAATCAATTTTCTGATGAAAAACGATGACCCCGGACCAGTCGAACGTTGAAAAAATGGTCAATATTGATGAAATTTTAACATTTAATCTTTTGACTTTAAATGACGGTTGGATGTGAGTTATTACTTTTTCAACTAAAATAAGTGTGTTTAAAGTCATTTCTGTGCCTGAAATTGGTCAAAATTGAAGATTTTGAGTAAGCAAAACTCTGTAAAAATGGCAATTTTGGTCACTGTGAGGGTTTAAAAAGTGGTTATTCAACATGAGGCCCGATCCAAATGACATTTTGAATCATTTTTTGTAGAGTCCAAAAAATCCATTTTCTGATGAAAAACGATGACCCCGGACCAGTCGAACGTTGAAAAAATGGTCAATATTGATGAAATTTTAACATTTAATCTTTTGACTTTAAATGACGGTTGGATGTGAGTTATTACTTTTTCAACTAAAATAAGTGTGTTTAAAGTCATTTCTGTGCCTGAAATTGGTCAAAATTGAAGATTTTGAGTAAGCAAAACTCTGTAAAAATGACAATTTTGGTCACTGTGAGGGTTTAAAAAGTGGTTATTCAACATGAGGCCCGATCCAAATGACATTTTGAATCATTTTTGGAAGAGTCCAAAAAATCCATTTTCTGATGAAAAACGATGACCCCGGACCAGTCGAACATTGAAAAAATGATCAATATTGATGAAATTTTAACATTTAATCTTTTGACTTAAATGACGATTGGATGTGAGTTATTACTTTTTCAACTAAAATAAGTGTGTTTAAAGTCATTTCTGTGCCTGAAATTGGTCAAAATTGAAGATTTTGAGTAAGCAAAACTCTGTAAAAATGGCAATTTTGGTCACTGTGAGGGTTTAAAAAGTGGTTATTCAACATGAGGCCCGATCCAAATGACATTTTGAATCATTTTTGGTAGAGTCCAAAAAATCAATTTTCTGATGAAAAACGATGACCCCGGACCAGTCGAACGTTGAAAAAATGGTCAATATTGATGAAATTTTAACATTTAATCTTTTGACTTTAAATGACGGTTGGATGTGAGTTATTACTTTTTCAACTAAAAAAAGTGTGTTTAAAGTCATTTCTGTGCCTGAAATTGGTCAAAATTGAAGATTTTGAGTAAGCAAAACTCTGTAAAAATGGCAATTTTGGTCACTGTGAGGGTTTAAAAAGTGGTTATTCAACATGAGGCCCGATCCAAATGACATTTTGAATCATTTTTGGTAGAGTCCAAAAAATCAATTTTCTGATGAAAAACGATGACCCCGGACCAGTCGAACGTTGAAAAAATAGTCAATATTGATGAAATTTTAACATTTAATCTTTTGACTTTAAATGACGGTTGGATGTGAGTTATTACTTTTTCAACTAAAATAAGTGTGTTTAAAGTCATTGCTGTGCCTGAAATTGGTCAAAATTGAAGATTTTGAGTAAGCAAAACTCTGTAAAAATGGCAATTTTGGTCACTGTGAGGGTTTAAAAAGTGGTTATTCAACATGAGGCCCGATCCAAATGACATTTTGAATCATTTTTGGTAGAGTCCAAAAAATCAATTTTCTGATGAAAAACGATGACCCCGGACCAGTCGAACGTTGAAAAAATGGTCAATATTGATGAAATTTTAACATTTAATCTTTTGACTTTAAATGATGGTTGGATGTGAGTTATTACTTTTTCAACTAAAATAAGTGTGTTTAAAGTCATTTCTGTGCCTGAAATTGGTCAAAATTGAAGATTTTGAGTAAGCAAAACTCTGTAAAAATGGCAATTTTGGTCACTGTGAGGGTTTAAAAAGTGGTTATTCAACATGAGGCCCGATCCAAATGACATTTTGAATCACTTTTGGTAGAGTCCAAAAAATCAATTTTCTGATGAAAAACGATGACCCCGGACCAGTCGAACGTTGAAAAAATGGTCAATATTGATGAAATTTTAACATTTAATCTTTTGACTTTAAATGACGGTTGGATGTGAGTTATTACTTTTTCAACTAAAATAAGTGTGTTTAAAGTCATTTCTGTGCCTGAAATTGGTCAAAAGTGAAGATTTTGAGTAAGCAAAACTCTGTAAAAATGGCAATTTTGGTCACTGTGAGGGTTTAAAAAGTGGTTATTCAACATGAGGCCCGATCCAAATGACATTTTGAATCATTTTTTGAAGAGTCCAAAAAATCCATTTTCTGATGAAAAACGATGACCCCGGACCAGTCGAACATTGAAAAAATGATCAATATTGATGAAATTTTAACATTTAATCTTTTGACTTAAATGACGATTGGATGTGAGTTATTACTTTTTCAACTAAAATAAGTGTGTTTAAAGTCATTTCTGTGCCTGAAATTGGTCAAAATTGAAGATTTTGAGTAAGCAAAACTCTGTAAAAATGGCAATTTTGGTCACTGTGAGGGTTTAAAAAGTGGTTATTCAACATGAGGCCCGATCCAAATGACATTTTGAATCATTTTTGGTAGAGTCCAAAAAATCAATTTTCTGATGAAAAACGATGACCCCGGACCAGTCGAACGTTGAAAAAATGGTCAATATTGATGAAATTTTAACATTTAATCTTTTGACTTTAAATGACGGTTGGATGTGAGTTATTACTTTTTCAACTAAAATAAGTGTGTTTAAAGTCATTTCTGTGCCTGAAATTGGTCAAAATTGAAGATTTTGAGTAAGCAAAACTCTGTAAAAATGGCAATTTTGGTCACTGTGAGGGTTTAAAAAGTGGTTATTCAACATGAGGCCCGATCCAAATGACATTTTGAATCATTTTTGGTAGAGTCCAAAAAATCAATTTTCTGATGAAAAACGATGACCCCGGACCAGTCGAACGTTGAAAAAATGGTCAATATTGATGAAATTTTAACATTTAATCTTTTGACTTTAAATGATGGTTGGATGTGAGTTATTACTTTTTCAACTAAAATAAGTGTGTTTAAAGTCATTTCTGTGCCTGAAATTGGTCAAAATTGAAGATTTTGAGTAAGCAAAACTCTGTAAAAATGGCAATTTTGGTCACTGTGAGGGTTTAAAAAGTGGTTATTCAACAGGAGGCCCGATCCAAATGACATTTTGAATCACTTTTGGTAGAGTCCAAAAAATCAATTTTCTGATGAAAAACGATGACCCCGGACCAGTCGAACGTTGAAAAAATGGTCAATATTGATGAAATTTTAACATTTAATCTTTTGACTTTAAATGACGGTTGGATGTGAGTTATTACTTTTTCAACTAAAATAAGTGTGTTTAAAGTCATTTCTGTGCCTGAAATTGGTCAAAATTGAAGATTTTGAGTAAGCAAAACTCTGTAAAAATGGCAATTTTGGTAAATTTAATCTTTTGACTTAAATGACGATTGGATGTGAGTTATTACTTTTTCAACTAAAATAAGTGTGTTTAAAGTCATTTCTGTGCCTGAAATTGGTCAAAATTGAAGATTTTGAGTAAGCAAAACTCTGTAAAAATGGCAATTTTGGTCACTGTGAGGGTTTAAAAAGTGGTTATTCAACATGAGGCCCGATCCAAATGACATTTTGAATCATTTTTGGTAGAGTCCAAAAAATCAATTTTCTGATGAAAAACGATGACCCCGGACCAGTCGAACGTTGAAAAAATGGTCAATATTGATGAAATTTTAACATTTAATCTTTTGACTTTAAATGACGGTTGGATGTGAGTTATTACTTTTTCAACTAAAATAAGTGTGTTTAAAGTCATTTCTGTGCCTGAAATTGGTCAAAATTGAAGATTTTGAGTAAGCAAAACTCTGTAAAAATGGCAATTTTGGTCACTGTGAGGGTTTAAAAAGTGGTTATTCAACATGAGGCCCGATCCAAATGACATTTTGAATCATTTTTGGTAGAGTCCAAAAAATCAATTTTCTGATGAAAAACGATGACCCCGGACCAGTCGAACGTTGAAAAAATGGTCAATATTGATGAAATTTTAACATTTAATCTTTTGACTTTAAATGATGGTTGGATGTGAGTTATTACTTTTTCAACTAAAATAAGTGTGTTTAAAGTCATTTCTGTGCCTGAAATTGGTCAAAATTGAAGATTTTGAGTAAGCAAAACTCTGTAAAAATGGCAATTTTGGTCACTGTGAGGGTTTAAAAAGTGGTTATTCAACAGGAGGCCCGATCCAAATGACATTTTGAATCACTTTTGGTAGAGTCCAAAAAATCAATTTTCTGATGAAAAACGATGACCCCGGACCAGTCGAACGTTGAAAAAATGGTCAATATTGATGAAATTTTAACATTTAATCTTTTGACTTTAAATGACGGTTGGATGTGAGTTATTACTTTTTCAACTAAAATAAGTGTGTTTAAAGTCATTTCTGTGCCTGAAATTGGTCAAAATTGAAGATTTTGAGTAAGCAAAACTCTGTAAAAATGGCAATTTTGGTAACTGTGAGGGTTTAAAAAGTGGTTATTCAACATGAGGCCCGATCCAAATGACATTTTGAATCATTTTTGGTAGAGTCCAAAAAATCAATTTTCTGATGAAAAACGATGACCCCGGACCAGTCGAACGTTGAAAAAATGGTCAATATTGATGAAATTTTAACATTTAATCTTTTGACTTTAAATGACGGTTGGATGTGAGTTATTACTTTTTCAACTAAAATAAGTGTGTTTAAAGTCATTTCTGTGCCTGAAATTGGTCAAAATTGAAGATTTTGAGTAAGCAAAACTCTGTAAAAATGGCAATTTTGGTCACTGTGAGGGTTTAAAAAGTGGTTATTCAACATGAGGCCCGATCCAAATGACATTTTGAATCACTTTTGGTAGAGTCCAAAAAATCAATTTTCTGATGAAAAACAATGACTCCGGACCCGTCGAACATTGAAAAAATGGTCAATATTGATGAAATTTGAACATTTAATCTTTTGACTTTAAATGACGGTTGGATGTGATTTATTACTTTTTCAACTGAAATAAGTGTGTTTAAAGTCATTTCTGTGCCTGAAATTGGTCAAAATTGAAGATTTTGAGTAAGCAAAACTCTGTAAAAATGGCAATTTTGGTCACTGTGAGGGTTTAAAAAGTGGTTATTCAACATGAGGCCCGATCCAAATGACATTTTGAATCATTTTTGATAGAGTCCAAAAAATCAATTTTCTGATGAAAAACGATGACCCCGGACCAGTCGAACGTTGAAAAAATGGTCAATATTGATGAAATTTTAACATTTAATCTTTTGACTTTAAATGACGGTTGGATGTGAGTTATTACTTTTTCAACTAAAATAAGTGTGTTTAAAGTCATTTCTGTGCCTGAAATTGGTCAAAATTGAAGATTTTGAGTAAGCAAAACTCTGTAAAAATGGCAATTTTGGTCACTGTGAGGGTTTAAAAAGTGGTTATTCAACATGAGGCCCGATCCAAATGACATTTTGAATCATTTTTTGTAGAGTCCAAAAAATCCATTTTCTGATGAAAAACGATGACCCCGGACCAGTCGAACGTTGAAAAAATGGTCAATATTGATGAAATTTTAACATTTAATCTTTTGACTTTAAATGACGGTTGGATGTGAGTTATTACTTTTTCAACTAAAATAAGTGTGTTTAAAGTCATTTCTGTGCCTGAAATTGGTCAAAATTGAAGATTTTGAGTAAGCAAAACTCTGTAAAAATGACAATTTTGGTCACTGTGAGGGTTTAAAAAGTGGTTATTCAACATGAGGCCCGATCCAAATGACATTTTGAATCATTTTTGGAAGAGTCCAAAAAATCCATTTTCTGATGAAAAACGATGACCCCGGACCAGTCGAACATTGAAAAAATGATCAATATTGATGAAATTTTAACATTTAATCTTTTGACTTAAATGACGATTGGATGTGAGTTATTACTTTTTCAACTAAAATAAGTGTGTTTAAAGTCATTTCTGTGCCTGAAATTGGTCAAAATTGAAGATTTTGAGTAAGCAAAACTCTGTAAAAATGGCAATTTTGGTCACTGTGAGGGTTTAAAAAGTGGTTATTCAACATGAGGCCCGATCCAAATGACATTTTGAATCATTTTTGGTAGAGTCCAAAAAATCAATTTTCTGATGAAAAACGATGACCCCGGACCAGTCGAACGTTGAAAAAATGGTCAATATTGATGAAATTTTAACATTTAATCTTTTGACTTTAAATGACGGTTGGATGTGAGTTATTACTTTTTCAACTAAAAAAAGTGTGTTTAAAGTCATTTCTGTGCCTGAAATTGGTCAAAATTGAAGATTTTGAGTAAGCAAAACTCTGTAAAAATGGCAATTTTGGTCACTGTGAGGGTTTAAAAAGTGGTTATTCAACATGAGGCCCGATCCAAATGACATTTTGAATCATTTTTGGTAGAGTCCAAAAAATCAATTTTCTGATGAAAAACGATGACCCCGGACCAGTCGAACGTTGAAAAAATAGTCAATATTGATGAAATTTTAACATTTAATCTTTTGACTTTAAATGACGGTTGGATGTGAGTTATTACTTTTTCAACTAAAATAAGTGTGTTTAAAGTCATTGCTGTGCCTGAAATTGGTCAAAATTGAAGATTTTGAGTAAGCAAAACTCTGTAAAAATGGCAATTTTGGTCACTGTGAGGGTTTAAAAAGTGGTTATTCAACATGAGGCCCGATCCAAATGACATTTTGAATCATTTTTGGTAGAGTCCAAAAAATCAATTTTCTGATGAAAAACGATGACCCCGGACCAGTCGAACGTTGAAAAAATGGTCAATATTGATGAAATTTTAACATTTAATCTTTTGACTTTAAATGATGGTTGGATGTGAGTTATTACTTTTTCAACTAAAATAAGTGTGTTTAAAGTCATTTCTGTGCCTGAAATTGGTCAAAATTGAAGATTTTGAGTAAGCAAAACTCTGTAAAAATGGCAATTTTGGTCACTGTGAGGGTTTAAAAAGTGGTTATTCAACATGAGGCCCGATCCAAATGACATTTTGAATCACTTTTGGTAGAGTCCAAAAAATCAATTTTCTGATGAAAAACGATGACCCCGGACCAGTCGAACGTTGAAAAAATGGTCAATATTGATGAAATTTTAACATTTAATCTTTTGACTTTAAATGACGGTTGGATGTGAGTTATTACTTTTTCAACTAAAATAAGTGTGTTTAAAGTCATTTCTGTGCCTGAAATTGGTCAAAAGTGAAGATTTTGAGTAAGCAAAACTCTGTAAAAATGGCAATTTTGGTCACTGTGAGGGTTTAAAAAGTGGTTATTCAACATGAGGCCCGATCCAAATGACATTTTGAATCATTTTTTGAAGAGTCCAAAAAATCCATTTTCTGATGAAAAACGATGACCCCGGACCAGTCGAACATTGAAAAAATGATCAATATTGATGAAATTTTAACATTTAATCTTTTGACTTAAATGACGATTGGATGTGAGTTATTACTTTTTCAACTAAAATAAGTGTGTTTAAAGTCATTTCTGTGCCTGAAATTGGTCAAAATTGAAGATTTTGAGTAAGCAAAACTCTGTAAAAATGGCAATTTTGGTCACTGTGAGGGTTTAAAAAGTGGTTATTCAACATGAGGCCCGATCCAAATGACATTTTGAATCATTTTTGGTAGAGTCCAAAAAATCAATTTTCTGATGAAAAACGATGACCCCGGACCAGTCGAACGTTGAAAAAATGGTCAATATTGATGAAATTTTAACATTTAATCTTTTGACTTTAAATGACGGTTGGATGTGAGTTATTACTTTTTCAACTAAAATAAGTGTGTTTAAAGTCATTTCTGTGCCTGAAATTGGTCAAAATTGAAGATTTTGAGTAAGCAAAACTCTGTAAAAATGGCAATTTTGGTCACTGTGAGGGTTTAAAAAGTGGTTATTCAACATGAGGCCCGATCCAAATGACATTTTGAATCATTTTTGGTAGAGTCCAAAAAATCAATTTTCTGATGAAAAACGATGACCCCGGACCAGTCGAACGTTGAAAAAATGGTCAATATTGATGAAATTTTAACATTTAATCTTTTGACTTTAAATGATGGTTGGATGTGAGTTATTACTTTTTCAACTAAAATAAGTGTGTTTAAAGTCATTTCTGTGCCTGAAATTGGTCAAAATTGAAGATTTTGAGTAAGCAAAACTCTGTAAAAATGGCAATTTTGGTCACTGTGAGGGTTTAAAAAGTGGTTATTCAACATGAGGCCCGATCCAAATGACATTTTGAATCACTTTTGGTAGAGTCCAAAAAATCAATTTTCTGATGAAAAACGATGACCCCGGACCAGTCGAACGTTGAAAAAATGGTCAATATTGATGAAATTTTAACATTTAATCTTTTGACTTTAAATGACGGTTGGATGTGAGTTATTACTTTTTCAACTAAAATAAGTGTGTTTAAAGTCATTTCTGTGCCTGAAATTGGTCAAAATTGAAGATTTTGAGTAAGCAAAACTCTGTAAAAATGGCAATTTTGGTAACTGTGAGGGTTTAAAAAGTGGTTATTCAACATGAGGCCCGATCCAAATGACATTTTGAATCATTTTTGGTAGAGTCCAAAAAATCAATTTTCTGATGAAAAACGATGACCCCGGACCAGTCGAACGTTGAAAAAATGGTCAATATTGATGAAATTTTAACATTTAATCTTTTGACTTTAAATGACGGTTGGATGTGAGTTATTACTTTTTCAACTAAAATAAGTGTGTTTAAAGTCATTTCTGTGCCTGAAATTGGTCAAAATTGAAGATTTTGAGTAAGCAAAACTCTGTAAAAATGGCAATTTTGGTCACTGTGAGGGTTTAAAAAGTGGTTATTCAACATGAGGCCCGATCCAAATGACATTTTGAATCACTTTTGGTAGAGTCCAAAAAATCAATTTTCTGATGAAAAACGATGACCCCGGACCAGTCGAACGTTGAAAAAATGGTCAATATTGATGAAATTTTAACATTTAATCTTTTGACTTTAAATGATGGTTGGATGTGAGTTATTACTTTTTCAACTAAAATAAGTGTGTTTAAAGTCATTTCTGTGCCTGAAATTGGTCAAAAGTGAAGATTTTGAGTAAGCAAAACTCTGTAAAAATGGCAATTTTGGTCACTGTGAGGGTTTAAAAAGTGGTTATTCAACATGAGGCCCGATCCAAATGACATTTTGAATCATTTTTTGAAGAGTCCAAAAAATCCATTTTCTGATGAAAAACGATGACCCCGGACCAGTCGAACATTGAAAAAATGATCAATATTGATGAAATTTTAACATTTAATCTTTTGACTTAAATGACGATTGGATGTGAGTTATTACTTTTTCAACTAAAATAAGTGTGTTTAAAGTCATTTCTGTGCCTGAAATTGGTCAAAATTGAAGATTTTGAGTAAGCAAAACTCTGTAAAAATGGCAATTTTGGTCACTGTGAGGGTTTAAAAAGTGGTTATTCAACATGAGGCCCGATCCAAATGACATTTTGAATCATTTTTGGTAGAGTCCAAAAAATCAATTTTCTGATGAAAAACGATGACCCCGGACCAGTCGAACGTTGAAAAAATGGTCAATATTGATGAAATTTTAACATTTAATCTTTTGACTTTAAATGACGGTTGGATGTGAGTTATTACTTTTTCAACTAAAATAAGTGTGTTTAAAGTCATTTCTGTGCCTGAAATTGGTCAAAATTGAAGATTTTGAGTAAGCAAAACTCTGTAAAAATGGCAATTTTGGTCACTGTGAGGGTTTAAAAAGTGGTTATTCAACATGAGGCCCGATCCAAATGACATTTTGAATCATTTTTGGTAGAGTCCAAAAAATCAATTTTCTGATGAAAAACGATGACCCCGGACCAGTCGAACGTTGAAAAAATGGTCAATATTGATGAAATTTTAACATTTAATCTTTTGACTTTAAATGATGGTTGGATGTGAGTTATTACTTTTTCAACTAAAATAAGTGTGTTTAAAGTCATTTCTGTGCCTGAAATTGGTCAAAATTGAAGATTTTGAGTAAGCAAAACTCTGTAAAAATGGCAATTTTGGTCACTGTGAGGGTTTAAAAAGTGGTTATTCAACAGGAGGCCCGATCCAAATGACATTTTGAATCACTTTTGGTAGAGTCCAAAAAATCAATTTTCTGATGAAAAACGATGACCCCGGACCAGTCGAACGTTGAAAAAATGGTCAATATTGATGAAATTTTAACATTTAATCTTTTGACTTTAAATGACGGTTGGATGTGAGTTATTACTTTTTCAACTAAAATAAGTGTGTTTAAAGTCATTTCTGTGCCTGAAATTGGTCAAAATTGAAGATTTTGAGTAAGCAAAACTCTGTAAAAATGGCAATTTTGGTAACTGTGAGGGTTTAAAAAGTGGTTATTCAACATGAGGCCCGATCCAAATGACATTTTGAATCATTTTTGGTAGAGTCCAAAAAATCAATTTTCTGATGAAAAACGATGACCCCGGACCAGTCGAACGTTGAAAAAATGGTCAATATTGATGAAATTTTAACATTTAATCTTTTGACTTTAAATGACGGTTGGATGTGAGTTATTACTTTTTCAACTAAAATAAGTGTGTTTAAAGTCATTTCTGTGCCTGAAATTGGTCAAAATTGAAGATTTTGAGTAAGCAAAACTCTGTAAAAATGGCAATTTTGGTCACTGTGAGGGTTTAAAAAGTGGTTATTCAACATGAGGCCCGATCCAAATGACATTTTGAATCACTTTTGGTAGAGTCCAAAAAATCAATTTTCTGATGAAAAACAATGACTCCGGACCCGTCGAACATTGAAAAAATGGTCAATATTGATGAAATTTGAACATTTAATCTTTTGACTTTAAATGACGGTTGGATGTGATTTATTACTTTTTCAACTGAAATAAGTGTGTTTAAAGTCATTTCTGTGCCTGAAATTGGTCAAAATTGAAGATTTTGAGTAAGCAAAACTCTGTAAAAATGGCAATTTTGGTCACTGTGAGGGTTTAAAAAGTGGTTATTCAACATGAGGCCCGATCCAAATGACATTTTGAATCATTTTTGATAGAGTCCAAAAAATCAATTTTCTGATGAAAAACGATGACCCCGGACCAGTCGAACGTTGAAAAAATGGTCAATATTGATGAAATTTTAACATTTAATCTTTTGACTTTAAATGACGGTTGGATGTGAGTTATTACTTTTTCAACTAAAATAAGTGTGTTTAAAGTCATTTCTGTGCCTGAAATTGGTCAAAATTGAAGATTTTGAGTAAGCAAAACTCTGTAAAAATGGCAATTTTGGTCACTGTGAGGGTTTAAAAAGTGGTTATTCAACATGAGGCCCGATCCAAATGACATTTTGAATCATTTTTTGTAGAGTCCAAAAAATCCATTTTCTGATGAAAAAC